>NC_133807.1:11997011-12297011 GCF_043250625.1 Sebastes fasciatus | reverse complement strand
GCACCCAGTGATGTGTTGGGCATGTGGCATCCTCTTCTCGTCTCTTTAATTTTGAGAGGTCATTAACTTCTTTGAAATCTGGAATTACAGAGCTGAACTTGTCAAAGTAAATGTTTCTGTTTCTGTTTCTGTTTCTCTCTCTCTCTCTCTCTCTAATAAGCTTTATTGGCATGAATGTTCTGGTTACATTATTGCAAAAGCTAAATTACGTACTAATGAATTATTACATTTCACACAAGAAGTAATCACAATATAACAAATACATTTTAAACACACATACAGATAGAATATAATTTTATATAGATAGAATATATATACATTATTTATTTTTCAAAGAAAATATATATATATTTATACAATTCATTTTTATTCATTATATATATATTTATTTATTATATATCTTTATTATATAGATAGAATATACAGTATATATATTGTTTATTTTTTCAAATAAAAAAATTTGTATTTGTATTTGTATATATATATATTCAAATTTAATTATTTATTATATATTTATTTATGAATTATATATTTTATTATATAGATAGAATATATATATATATATATGTATATATATATATATATACATATATATACACACAGTATATACACAGTATATATATATATATATAAATTCTATCTATCTATCTATCTATCTATCTATCCATCCATCTATCTATCTGTACTGCAGAACCATGTGTGTCTATCGGTGTCTATCTGTACTATTCACACATTTGTAGAAGAAAAGATAGAGGTAGTGCAGGTAGGATTACAGTAGTTTAAATATATTCAAAATAATTGTATGACGTGCAGAATATGTAAATCAACAGGAGTTTTTGCATGAAGATAGGCCACTAGTCCCTGAGATACAATCAGGGTCTCTCATACAAAGTGTGTCTGTTTTGCAAGGGTGCAATGCATCCTGTTGAATTGTGTAACTGGGTACAGAGAGAGAGGGGAGGGAGAGATTCACAACACATTTCCTGCCCTTTGTTTCCTTTCTTCGTTCTCAGCTGGGGTTTAAGTTTCACATTTATGGGTTAGGTGATGGGTTGAAGCAGAGCACAAATATGAATCACTTTAAAAAGCTATACAAAAAAGATATGTTTGGGAGGTATATGGTTGAGGAAGAGTTGTGATAAGGGTTGTGTTAAGGGTTGGTTTATATCTACTTTTTAAATCCGGATGGACATGTGGGTTGTAAATAAACTTGGGATGCTGTTCATATATTAAATTTGGGATGTAAATAAATCTGGGATAGTTTATATATTATATTATATTATCATTCTATCATTCTATGATATATGAGTTATTAGACGAGAAGTGAGAAAGGGGTATAGGGAAATATAAGTTTTACTTCTACCTACTCCTTTTGGACACTATTACTCTTGTTGTGTTTGTTATTATTTTGTATCTGTTTTTATTTATTTTTATGTTCGAAATAAAGTCTTTCATTCATTTAGCCTACAATTAATCAAAACTGCTTTTATGTAGGCTATTATAAAGAATTGCAATATGCTTCAATGCTCTGTTTGACCCTGCATTCGTCTATAATGATATTTGTAACCACATCAAATCAGTTTAACACTCAAACATGGACTTATATTCATAGCTTTTCCGGTAGTTTACTGTCTTTCGTTACATAATCATCAGCTCTGATTTCCTAAAGTTTCGTTCTTGCTGTAATGTCCTTGTGGACCCTCCCCCTCGATACGTCACCGCCTGCTCATACGTGTATCCTCGTGTCAGTCATTTCTTTCAGCCAATGAAATGACCGACCGTGGTCAAGGAGGCGGGACATTCCGAACGCTGGGCACTAAAAAGGCGAAGGAGAGCACGCAGTCACACTGATAACCTGTAGATGTTTATATACCCACTAACAGCTTGAAGAGCCGTTTAACACGTACAGGTATTTATTCTATTTGCAGATAATATCGTGTGTAGGATAGCTGCCATATTACTTTGATATATTTAAAAGAAAGAGCGCTGTTAAGATGTTTAATTTGCTTAATACAGCGTTTACTTAACGTTACATGTGAAATATAAAGGTTGTAGTACGTGTGTGTACATGTGTGTATGTTTATTATAGGCTTAGTACAGCGTACCACGGCCTGCACAAGTGATGAGGTAATGCGTTTATACACCTTTACAGACTTATTCTCAAGTACACGCAGCTCAACAACCCGCTGGTCATCATGGCTCTGGATGGATGTGGCCTCGTCTGCAAATATATCCTCATCATCTTCAACATCGTCTTTGCGGTAAGTCTGTCAGGTCATTAGTAGTCTACTGCGTAGTTTTGACAAAAAATGGGGGAAAAACTATATATTTTTAATCTTATTTGATACAGTATTGTGGTGTTTGTAAGTTCCCATGGGGTAAAAAGCCAAATAGTTTATTTGTAGTTTTTTGTTGTTGGTCAAATTAAAAGCTCCAGTGTAGTTCGGTTGGCTCCCATTAGGTTTCGTTTCTGCAGAGTAGCAACTCGGGTTACTTTCATTTCCTAGTGTCCTCGCCGGATATGGTGGACATGTACCGCCGCATTTAACATTATAGACATGACCACTGACTATTTGTGTAACAATTTAGCCACAAATTCACAGACTGACCATAGACTGTCCAGACATATACTCGGTTTTGACCGAGTCTAGTTTAATATTTCTTTTAACCAGTTAATCGGTCAAAATTCTTACTGTTGGTTAACAGTTAATTATTACATGTTAATTATTAACATCCCTACACAAAAAACAGTAGAACACACTAAAGGAAAGGGGGGAAAAACACAATAGGTCCTCTTTAACCCGCCCTTTTCTGCTTTTCATGTGCTGTCTTGTCAACTGTTGCATTGTGTTTCAGTGTATTTCTGTTGTTTGACAGGTATTTACCTAGCTGTCCCACAGTTGCTCTCATTCTGCACTTTGTTCTCTGAAATAATATTTTTGTCTGTTCACCTACACGCCACCTGTTATTTTACACAATGTGTATTAAAAACTCATCTTCAGCTGCCTCACCACCGAAAATACCACATCGGACTCGACCACGTACAGAACATTATAGTTTTGAAGATGTGAAACCGTGTAACCAGGAATGTTGACGTACTGCACAGTGAAACTGGTTTTATTATTATGTCTGTGGTTTGGCAGGTGTTGGGGTTTGCCTTTTTGGGTCTCGGCCTGTGGCTGAGGTTCAGCGGTAGCACCAGAGGCATCTTCGAAATAGGAGACCTCAACTCAGGTGGATTTGTTATAGGTCAGTACTTATGTTACGCACATTTGTGTCATTTCTCCAAAATAAATACATGAAGACATTTTGCCTCTGATACATATTCAATCATAGATCTGTGTCTCTGTCTCTTTGTTTTTTTTATCAGTTGTGACTGTACTGATAGCTCTCGGCGCATTGATGCTGATTGTGGTGGTGTTTGGAGACTACGGTGCCTGCAATGAGAAAAGATGTTCTCTGCAAGTGGTGAGACGTCTTTACACAATAACTTCCTTCTAAGGTTGGGTAACCGCCTTCCTGTTATGTGATTACAATAGCCTGCGGTTCACAATTCTATTACTGTAACTAGTGCAAAACTAACTTTGTGTTCATGTGAAAAATCTTTAAAATTTGAGGAACAGCCGCTAGAAAGTGCAAATGTGACAAAGTTATTCTATAAAAAGGGAACTATATCCTGACAGTAGTGCATGAGACAGATAATCTGAAAAAAAATCATGTTCCTCTGTCCTCCGGTGCTCCTAATGGCATCTGCAAGATTTCGATGTGCCCAAAGGAAAACAACCAGAGCCGAGCTGTCTCTACAGCAGCTATCAATCACAGCTCGCAAAACTCGCAAACTCTGATCAAACTAGGCAGCTCTGATCAAATTTGAATCAATATTCTTTTACTGTAATGCCTATTTCGTCAACAAGATTGCATGTTTGATATCGTCACCGTTTGTGTTTAATGATGTAGTGTTTGATGTCTCGTCATCGTCTCGTCTTAGTCATGGAAAAAGGAACATATTTCGTCATAGTTTAAACACTAAACAGTAAACTAAAATTTGAGACGAGAAATAAGCATTACAGTAACAGAATGTTGATTCATATTTAATCAGAGCTGCCTAGTTTGACCATTTGATCAGAGTTTGTGAGTTTTGCGAGCAGTGATTGACAGTTGCTGTAGAGACTCCTCGGCTCTGATTGGTTGTTTTTAATTCGGGCACGGTGAAACATGGCAAATGCCATTAGGAGCACCGGAGGACACAGAGGAACGTTATTTTTTAACAGATTATCTGTGTCATGCACTACTGTCATGATATAGTGACAGTTTAATAAAAATAACTTTTTTTTCATATTTGATCAAAGATACCAACTGCAGCTTAAATAATGTAGTCACTGCTATGCTCACCCTGCCTCCTCATCAGCAGACTGGTTAAATGTCAGACAGTCAAAGATTTGTCAGTTCACCTGGAAGGCTAAGATATGTAGCAGTGATTAATAGGTGCTGGTCAGTGGAGGTGACATGGGCGAGTTGATCAGTCCTGTGATGTTTCAGAACAGCTCAACAGACTAAAACCTGAGCACAACAAACCACATCAACCAACATGCTTATTCTTGTCTTTTAAAATCAACAATCAGGCAAAATAAAAAGTTACTAGATACTTGTTCAAGTGCAGATCTTAGATGACTTCGTCTACACAAGTTCATTGAGCTAGCAGGTCTTACATAACGTTTTCTCAAGTGATAAGCAAATAACTGAGGCAGGGCTCTTTTTAAGAAGACTGGTGAGCTGCTTTCTTTTCAGAAACAGAAGCCTATTTTTCATTCAAGGCCAAGTGTTCAGAGTTATCTAGTAGATAAGGCCAGCCGAACATCTGAACACACTGTTAGAACATTTCTGTTCCCTCTTTGCTTTTTAAGGGCAAAGGGTTAAAGTAACATGGAGGAGTTTAAATTCTTAGTGTCAGTTGTCTCTTGGTACCACTTAATCTCATCACTTTCTGCTTAAAATGATCTCATTATTGTACTTCCATATCAAAATATATCAAAATGTACCTTAAAGGGAGATTTGTCAAGTATTTACTACTCTTATCAACATGAGAGTGGATAAATATGCTTGCTTTATGCAGATGTATGTATACATTTATTATTGGAAGCCAATTAACAACACAAAACAATGACAAACAGGTACTGCATTTAGCATAAGAAATATGCCCAAATCATAACATGGCAAACTGCAGCCCAACAGGCAACAACAGCTGTCAGTGTGTCAGTGTGCTGACTTGACTATGACTTGCCCCAAACTGCATGTGATTATCATAAAGTGGGCATGTCTGTAAAGGGGAGACTCGTGGGTACCCATAGAACCCATTTACATTCACATATCTTGAGGTCAGAGGTCAAGGGAGTACGGTTTTTCCTCACCAAAATTTAGTGCAAGTTCGGAGCGTTATTTAGCCTCCTTTGTCAAGCTAGTATGACATGGTTGGTACCAATAGATTCATTAGGTTTTCCAAGTTCATATGATGCCAGTATCTTCACAACCTAAAAATCCCAAGTTGAGTCAATGTGTTATAAACTTTGACAGCCCTAATATCGAGGTATCGTGATACCAAATTTCGTCTAAATTGATAACAAGCTCATACTCATACTTTTTATTTGTCAAGTATTCAATTCACACAGGAGTATACAACAATAGGTTATTTCATATAGACTATTCATTTATTGAACTACCAGAAAACATGCCATATCGTGATATATATCGTTATTGAGATATGAAAGGATGATCAGGATAGAAGGTTTTGGCCCAGCCCTAAACTAGCAGACATATTTTCTCCAGAATTGTAACCACAAAGTATTGAAACTGTCTTAAGTTTCATGTTGAGAAACCCCCACAGCACAGTGGTGGGAAACTAATGAATGCGAGGGAGGAATGGGAAATGTAAAAAAGATCCTTTGATTACTCATAGATCTGCCTCGGGTGAACTGCACTTTTGGCCTTCGTCTTGATTTGGCAATCTCCTTTTCATTCATCCTCCTTTCTACAAGTGAAAAGATTTATGCTCTTTTCATGCACAAATACAGAGTCTGGTGTGCAACACTATATCCCCAACAATGTGGGTATAGTTAACTATTAATTAATTCATTAAACTATAAACAGTGGGGTTCAAATATGTCTCGCAATCAAATGCTCAATGCTTCAGTGTTTTTCCTGATTTCCTGTTTAATGGTATTTTCCAGTTTTATCTCAGTCTCATCTCAGTGTCCTTGTAGGAAAGTTCAGAGGCATTTCTGAACTGTTACGTAGCGCAAGGGCGGGAGGCTGAGGGGACTTGTGTGCTGTAGGAATAAACAGGCTGAGTCACTGTTGAAAACTCTTGATTCACAATGTAGAACTGTAATGCAGCAAAGACGCTTTGAACAGCGACAAATTGCGACGCTTAATTTCGAATTGGGAATGTGAAGCTGATTTCAGGCTCGAGTCAACTAATAACACAATGAAACTGCCAACTTCTCTGTATATGTTTTATGAAATGTATCGGCCTGAACATGTCTTAGAGGCTCTAAATCATTACTTATTGCACTTCAGAGTCTTGAGAGTTACATGGCTCAGTGGCCAGTGAAATGAATAGATTACCTCAACATGTTTTATGATAGCCACCAACCTTTATAGATGATTTATGAAAGAGGTGAAAATATTACTCTTTAAGTAATTGTTTTACATATTATTTTGGGCTATCAAATATGCTTGCTTTATGCAAATATAAAGTATATATTTATTAATGGGAATCAATTAAAACACAAAACAATGACAAATATTGGTCAGAAACCCTCACAGGTACTGCATTTAGCAAAAAAAAATATGCTCAAATCATAACATGGCAAACTGCAGCCCAACAGGCAACAACAGCTGTCAGTGTGTCAGTGTGCTGACTTGACTATGACTTGCCCAAAACTGCATGTGATTATCATAAAGTGGGCATGTCTGTAAAGAGGAGACTTGTGGGTACCCATAGAACCCATTTACATTCACATATCTTGAGGTCAGAGGTCAAGGGAAACCTTTGAAAAAGGCCATGACAGTTTTTCCTCGCCAAAATGTAGCTTAATTTAGGAGCGTTATTTTGCCTCCTTCGCGACAAGCTAGTATGACATGGGTGGTACCAATGGATTCTTTGTGTTTTCTAGTTTCATATGATGCCAGTATCTTCACTCTAGCTTTAAAACTGAGCCCGCTACAACCTAAAAATCACAAGTTGCCTTAATGTGTTAAAGAAATTAGTGGTGTTAAAACAAATTAGCATTATTATCACGTTAACTTTGGCAGCCCTAATATTTTGTGAAGTGCAATGTTAAGCGTTCTTCCTACCGGTTAAAACAAAAACAAGCATACATTTGCAGATCCTTGTTTCTTATGCATATGCATAATAGTGGGAGAAAATGGTGTGTTGTGGAGTTATGCTGTTTGAATATTTGTTCCTGTGTATTAACCTGTGCCATTAAAATGTTCTAATTAGGTTTATTTACCTTATCTTCTCCTTTCAGTTCTCCGTTCTTCTGACCCTTCTGGCGTTGGCGTTAGTTGCTGTTGGAGTGCTTGCATATTCCAGAAGGGATGTGGTAAGAGGGAAAGGGATGAAGAGAGGGACACAAAAATAGGATGAAAAATAGTCAAAAATAAAATCATCAAAAAGTAAATACCCTATATTTATGATCATGATATTGTGTTTTATTATTAAGGTTGGATCAAATTTCGCGGAGTTCTACATCAGCATGTATGGCCTGTATTTGACTAACGGTGGAGACCCGGTCATTGGTGTCAGTCTCACATTCATCCACAAGACGGTAAGCACAAACCCTATTTCATTCCTTCCTATAGAGTGGTGCAGGGATGACGTACTTTGCAGGCCAACCTGGAAGTTAGCATCGCCTTGGTTCCCTCAACAAAAACCCAATGGGATTTTTCCATTGGGTTTTGGATTATTGCAGAAAATAAGTTCTGTGGCAAACACAGGTTTATGATACTTACACATTTTGTTCAGCAAGATAATCTCCACAAATAAACACCACTTTATGATTTCTGAAGCGTGAATACAATCACCAGAAGTAAAAAGCGAACGTTAGGCTATAAACGAGCTACACCACGGTTACATCAGCGCAAGTATACACAACGAGGATGTAAAGGCAGACGAGTCAGCGTGGTGAAGTTTAGTAATCTCATTTAGCCACTTGTTAGCAACCGCCTTTTTTAAGACTCAAAGAATTCAAAATGCACGAGTGGGATATTTACTGACGTATTTTATATGGTACCACAAAACATTAAAATCTCTTAAGCTTGTATTAACCACAGACCTTATTTCAGGCCTCTTAAACCCACTGACTTCGAGACGAGGGAGCCTGAAATGCTAATCACAATTAAAACTCAGAATTAACCAGCTAAAGAGGGATGTGTTTATTTACAGCAGCAGCAGCGAGTTGATTCAAAGTAACTTTAATTTGTCTGTTGTTTTAGCTAACCGGTGCTAACTGGCTAAATCTGGTAGTTGTGACTAGTGACAACACCAAAGTGAAAAGTGATGAGTTTTTTTTTAATTTATTAAATTACTTAAATTATTGCCTCATTTATATATTTTGGACAATTAATTAATATGACTTTTTTTTTTTTTTAAATATGCTCAAATCATGACATGGCAAACTGCAGCCCAACAGGCAACAACAGCTGTCAGTGTGTCAGTGTGCTGACTTGACTAGGACTTGCCCCAAACTGCATGTGATTATCATAAAGTGGGCATGTCTGTAAAGGGGAGACTCGTGGGTACCCATAGAACCCATTTTCATTCACATATCTGAGGTCAGAGGTCAAGGGACCCTTTGAAAATGGCCTTTGAAAATGGCTCCAAACAGCCCCAAGTTTGGAGCGTTATTTAGCCTCCTTCCCACTAGCCATTGGTACCACGTGGTTAGTATCTTAACTCTAGCTTTAAAAATGAGCCAGCTATAACCTCCAAAAGATCGATTGTGTTTATGCATTAAAGAAATTAGTGACTTTAAAATAAATTTTTGCTAACAGCCCTAATAATTACTAATTTCTTTATATAATATTTAACACTTTAGGGCTCCATATTGATGATATAAAATGAAATATCAAAAATGGTTATTCATTTTGAGTGTGTTCTTCATCTCCCTTCTGTAGCTTCACTGCTGTGGATTAACAGGGATCTCGTTGGTAGAGTTGGCTCAAAAAACCTGCCCGAAACCAGATGGATTTTTTGAGCACATCAAGATGGATGTAAGTTGTTGCCAAGAAACAAATCTGTTCTAATGAGGGTATATGTGTCAAAATTTGTATGGTTTTGAGTTCATCTTTGCGTTACTGTGTTCACTTAAGACACTAGTAGGATGTAGGGTGACCCCTTTTCTTGTTCCTATCTCTGGAAACTGAACTGCTGTATTCTGTAGACTCTGGGTTAGCTACAGTATAGAGGATGCTAACAGTTTCTCCTGTCTTCCTACAGAGTTGTCCTGGGATCATCCTAAGTGTCTTTGACAGTAAAGCACCACTGGTGATGGGCGTCTTCGTTGGAACTGGAGCTCTTTTGGTAAGCAAATGTGTTGCATGTTGCACATTTCCATACTCAAACGCAGTTAATGAAGTTAATGTTTCGGCTGAACTAGCTGATGAAAGGAAAATTATTATTTACCCAAAAAATTATTAATTTACATTTTTATGTTTTATGTAAAAATATCACTCTGCCCATTTTCATTGCTATTTTGTATTTAGAAAGTGCAACAAAATGCAAATGAGAGCAGAGATGTACTGTAGATGCTACTGGATTGTGTAGAGCCACGAAATCAGACAGCCAATCAGCAGCCAGTTATAGATAATTGGCTTTGTTGTGCTTTGATTGGCTCGTAGATAAAACACAGCGGTCTGCAGAGACGAAGACTGAGGCAATGTGTTATTCTCCAAAAACATTATCTGGAGGAGCTATCAGATTCTACATTCAAACATTTCATACCAATGGCTCATTATTTTGAGTTTTTATAATTAAAAAAAATTAAATAATGTATTGTTTCTTTTAAATATTATTAATTAAAATATATTATTAATTTAACTATATATACAAAAACTAAAATATATATATATACAAAAACCTTGATTGCTAATCCAATTATTAATAAGCCTTAGAGTCTACAGCCATGCTAGCAGCTCTGTGAGACTGGAGGCACAGCTGTGCTTTGAGCTAAATGCTAATATGGCCACAGTGACAATGCTAACATTCAAGTGTTTAATCAGTATAATATTTGTCATGTTTACGACTTAGTTTAGCCTGTAAGCATACCAACATTAGTTAATTCTCATTAAATACAAAGTACAGCTGAGGCTGTCGGGAATGTCATTAGTTTTGCAGGTATGTAGTCATAAACCAAAGTATTGGGCAAATTGTAATTTTTGACTCGACAGTGGTGCTAGATGTCACATTAGAACTTATCCTCTAGGGACCTTGGATATCGGTAGCAAAAGTGACGGCAATCCATCGAATAGTTGTCAAGACATTTCACTAAAGTCACCAAAGTCATAAGATTCATCCTCTAGGAACCATGAATGTCTGTATCCTACCAAATTTCATGGCAATCCAACTAATATTTGTTAGCGTGCCTACACGCTAAAATGATAACCACTATAAACATTATACCTGCTTTGCATTAGCATGTTAATATTGTCATTGTGCGCATGTTGGCATTCTGACATTAGCATTTAGCTCTAAGCACTGCTGTGCCTGAAAAGGCGGGTCCATTATTTGTTTAGTTTTTCAGATGTTCATGTTGTTCTGTAGCTTCGCAGTGGTGTTCCTTATGGATTCAAATCCCAAAATTCAAGTTTGGGTCAAAGTATGTATGTTTTAGCATCAAAATGTAATTTTCTCAAGCCCTTCTAAAAACCTTTTCCCACGTGACCTGACAAAGATTTCTGCATGATGACCCTGCTACATAAGTTACAGTATATATACACATCCTTTATTGTCAGTATTATACATACTGTAATAACACAACACACACTAACCGATTGATGCGGCGGTAGACCAGCAACTTCCGTGTTCTGCAAGGTAAAAGTACTGTTTTCGTGAAGGTAGTCTGGTGGCTTTGAAGACAACGATATAACTGCTTCAGTTCGCCGTCGGAGAGGGCTGTCTGACGGCGAGGTGAAATATTCTTTATATAGCGTACACTTGAACTGCTACTGATTTTTTTAGGTGGCTAAAATACAAATACTGCTTTACCTCACCATCGGACGGCCCTTTCAAACGGGGAACTGCCGTTTTATCTCTGTCTTCAAAGCCACCAGACTACATTCATAAAAACAGTAATTTTACCTCACAGAACACTGGCTATATACAACCCCACTTCAAAAAATACAAACTAACCCTTTGTTATTTCCAAACTTAGCACAGCTAACGTCGACTCAGCTAGTGCTAGTGTTCACATTATTCATAACCTTATTGATTAGCTTACTTTGGTAACCTACTTACCGCTTTTTGCTCGCGGCTGAGTGGCGTTTCCATTTGGAAAAAAAAAACTTGAAAATAACACAGATGGACCCGCACTTTAGATACAGTCTCACACAGCTGTAGACTCTTAGTGTTGTTATAAGTGAAACCATAGTCTGACACGCCTCACCACAACTCTTCCTGTTCACTGTAAAGTGCTTTGAAAATTGTCGTCCCTAAAAAACAAAAACAATGAGCCTTATTAATATTGTATTGCAGACGTACACATTCACTGCATACAACACAGTACATAATGTAAGACTATGTAGCGTTTAATTCGCGTTAAATTAGTCACAACTGACTGATGTTGGGACAAGGAGGAAAAGTGAGACTTATATCTTGGTGAAAAAATAGCTCCCTTCAGTTTCTTGCATATAGACAAGCTGAATTTTGACTTTTGCTCTTGTTCATAAAGTTAATGACCATGTTCTAATCAGTCTACACCCCTCTGTTTGTTTTAATCCATGCTCCCGTCCTCCCCCTGTCTTGCTTTAAAAAAATATTTTTCTTCCTTCACCCTTTCGTTCTCCCCCATCATTGGTTCCCAAAGATCATAGCTCTGATTTGCAGCACAACCCTCAGTAGAAAGATCCGTCAGTCCGCCTCATCCGCTCAGTACATCATCCTGACTCACGCCACATCTGTCCTGGCTAACCCTCAACAATCCCAGCATGAATTGGCCTCCACCTCCTACTCCCACCCTTACCAGGATCCGGTTCTCTTCACCCCTCTCTCTGTGACCAGCATCCCTGTGGCTCAGGCTTAGTGCGCTCTTGTATGTTTTTACTCTCACCGTCATGCTGTCTTGATTTTATTCCATTACGCTCTGGCATAGACAATACACATTTTATATATTTTTATTAGGGCTGTCAATCAATTAAAATATTTAATCATGATTAATCGCATGATTGTCCATGATTAATCGCACATTTTTTATCTGTTCAAAATGGATCTTAAAAGGGAGATTTGTCAACATGGGAGTGGGCAAATATGCTTGCTTTATGCAAATATGCTTAATATTTATAATTGGAAATCAATTCAATATTGTTCAGAAACCCTCACAGGTACTAATAAAAATAAAAATATGCTCAAATCATCTTCACTCTAGCTTTAAAACTGAGCCCGCTACAACCTAAAGATAACAAGTTGCTTTAATGCCTTAAAGAAATTAGTGGCGTTAAAACAAATTTGCGTTATCACGTTAGGTTTGACAGCCCTAATATTTAATCCATTCTCTTCTCTGCATGGCTACTGCAGGTGTCTCCCTTTTAAAAAGGAAAAATCCATCCTGAAACACATCACACATTTTTTATCTGTTCAAAATGTACCTTAAAGGGAGATTTGTCAAGTATTTAATACTCTTATCAACATGGGAGGGGGCAAAGATGCTGCTTTATGCGAAAGTATATATTTTTTATTGGAAATCACTTAACACAAAACAATGATATATTGTCCAGAAACCATCACAGGTACTGCATTTAGCATATAAAATATGCTCAAATCATAACATGGCAAACTGCAGCCCAACAGACAACAGCTGTCAGTGTGTCAGTGTGCTGACTTGACTATGACTTGCCCCAAACTGCATGTGATTATCATAAAGTGGGCATGTCTGTAAAGGAGAGACTCGTGGGTACCCATGAACCCATTTTCATTCACATATCTTGAGGTCAAGGTCAAGTTTGGAGCGTTATTTAGCCTCATTCGCAACAAGCTAGTATGACATGGTTGGTACCAATAGATTCATTAAGTTTTGTAGTTCCACATGATACCAGTATCTTCACTGTAGATTTAAAACTGAGCCCGCTAAAACCTAACAATTACAAGTTGCGTTAAAGAAATTAGTGGCATAAAACAAATTTGCGTTAGCGCCTTATTTTTGCGTTAACAGCCCTAATCTGTATATCTACAGTTAAAGAATACAAATCCAGGGTTGGATTTTTCCTTCAAGTGTCTACTTATTCCTCATTGAACCTTTTGGCTTTCTTTTTTAATTCCACACAAGCCTCTCTTTGCATAGCTGCATGCAAATTGAAATCATTGGCTGGTACCTCTCTCACACCATCTCATTCAGTGGCTGGTTTAATCCTAGAGGTGATAAGGAGCAGGAAGCAGGCTTTTTGTCCCAACCCTGCTCTTTACCTCCCCTACTCCTGTGTCTGCATGACAGATCATTGCCCTGGTCTGCACCATTATCCTCCTGCAACAGACCAAGAGAAACCAGCAGGAGGTCACTGCGTACTATTCCAATGTGTACTAACAAGAGGATTCAACCGTTAACCTCCTCTGCCTCATCGACGACAAAGACCATCGCTGGAATTCAGGCTCAACCAGCAAATAAACGTTTACAGATTTGTCTATATGTGAACTACTGATCACACTAGTTTTACAACTGAACTAGAATTTTATTTTATATCCTAAAACATCACACTGTACTAATAATTCAACCCATTGTGAGCAGCATTCATATTTTTTTGTGACTTTTTTTTCGTAAATAGTCTTGCAGTAACTCTTGGTGAAATGGATGTTGCTTTATAATTAGCTATTATTCATCTAGCTAGAAACAGTCACAGCTAGACAGCAAGTGCGTTCTGGCCTGACGGGCCTCTACATCATTGTGGGCATACGATAAGTAATCTGACACATCCGGTTATTAACAAACTGTTAGGAAGAGAATGGGCGACTTTTTGTTTAAATTTAACTTCCATGTGTCTGTTACACATTTCAGCAGTTATGTTAATAAGCAGTGTTTTGTACCATAATGACATTGCTGCTTAAGTGTTATGCTTTTGTCTGTTGCCACATGTGGAAGAGTTAAATACTCACTGAGCCAGTGGCAAATATCACGGTTTTTAATTAATATAAATGCAAAAGGGATCTTTAAAAATCTTTAAATCATTGAAGCCATTTCAAGTGTTCATTTAAGGTTAGGTCACATGATCGTGTTGACGCCTTGAAATGAGAGCTTTACTTTACCATCACTTTCTCCTTATTGTTACATAATTTTTATGCTAGAGGTGCAATGTTACGCCAGTCATTTTTCCTTTGCTATAGTTTTGCAAAAGTTGCATTCCACTTTATTTCTTCTGTTCATGTTTGTGCACCCAGAGGGCCACGGGTCAGAAAGTAAAGTCAAGGACCTTCTCGAGTGTGACAGAAATATTCTGTAGTCATCAGGTACTGTTTGAGGCTGTTAAACCGACTGTATAAACATTTAAAGTGGCTGTTTAGAGCTGTGAAGTGCTGCCTTCCTGTAAACGCTGGTCTGATACAGACAAGCACACTAACATTAAAGGATAACTTCGGTATTTTTCAACCTGGACCCTATTTTCCCATGTTTTTGTGTTATGGAAAGGACCCTACAGAGATATAAATCGTTTTTCTTACCTTTCGCTTGAAAGAAGTCTCGGAGAAGCCTTACTCTGAAATCTCACGTTGCATCCACATTGTAGAAATCATCTAAATATTCAGCCAGGACATTGAAAACCCTTTAGATAAGCTACGCTTTCTATAGTCCAACACAACAAACTCTGACAACAACTGTGTCCCTCCTACTCTCTCACTTACGTTTCCACCATTGTCTTCACATGACAATGACAAACGGAAAGCAATAGGTAAAAAAACAAAAACATTTAATTTCTCTATATGGTCCTTTCCATATTGTTATCAGACATTTAAAATAACAATCTGAGCCCGTCGGTGGCAAAAACAAGCACTTTTAGTGGACGTAAATGACGGTGCCAGATTGCCCCAATAGGATTACATTACAGCTTGAATAGCAGCTCCCAGTTACAGCACTCTCCTTCAATAATGGACCAATTTAAAAAAAGTGTTGTCTCCGTTAGTCACTTAGACACAATTACATAAAGAAATAGGGTCCAGTTTGAAAAATACCAAAGTTCCCCTTTGACATTATAGTTAATCTTTTTCATTCCCTCATGTGAAAAGCTTCATGCCAATATCTTCTGTGACCAAATAGAAGTGTATTAAGTGTCCTTTATAGAAAGGAGACAGCAGAATTGCTTGTGTTTTCTTTCTCTGTACTACCAACTATTGCATTGCACTATTGTTTTTACGTTCACAAGTTTTTAAATAAATGTTCCATAGAGGGATTTTCCCCTCCTCTTCACTAAAGACTTGTGATTTGGTTATTTCCATGAAACAAAACAAGAGTGCAGTTGTGTTAAGTGTTTATTTCATTGCTCACACGTCACTGTTGGGACCTATGAGGAGAAAAACAGTTGTGAGTCCTCGAGACTGACTGAGCCCGTTGCTAGCAGACCATGTTGTTTGTAAAGCTCTTTGGAATTAATTATGCAATACAAAGTGAAATATAATGACTTAATTGGGTAATGGGAAGGAAAACTGTAGCCACAATACATTTAGTACATTCAAAAGGAACCCATCTGTGCAGCTTTTGTGTAGTAAATGCTCAGTGAATCAGATTAATTGTGGAAGGGACAAAATCTTTGTTTAGTCAGACCTTTCAAGTGTGGAACCCACACGTCTTCAAATTATAATGAATGTATTTCTAATTAAGAACCTTGTTTCTCCTGTGTGTTTTCACTGTGTGAAACTTACTGTTGATGCAGCCGACAGTGCAGTCACCATCTGCAGCAGAGCACACCTCTGTCAAGCACAAGAAGTAGATCTGAGGGGAGGAAAAAAATTAAATGGTTTTACAACATAATAGTTACAGTAATCCTCGTCTCCACCATTAAAGATGGTCTTTATTTTAACAGCCACATTATAAGTCACTCCCAAGACAACAATAGATGTTTACTTGTATGAGGAAGGTTGGTAAGTGGGAGGTACCTCTGGGTCCTCCAGGTGAGCGTGTCCTCCTTCAGCCATGTGGGAGGGACTTTCTGCGGGCAGAGACAGGAAGCCAGAGATCACGATCCTCCGGATGTGGTGGGGGTCAGGGTTTGGGGAAGGAAGTAGCTGTGAATCACCCGGGCTGGGACAGCTGAACGACACACAGTGGAGAAAGCACAGTTACAACTGAAAATCTCTACAAAAAGAAACGTGCAAAAAGCAGAATTTACTCCTTTGGATTTACTGCTGCAATAACTTACACCCTGGCTCTAGAGAAGAGGCCATGAGATTTTTAAATCAAAAGGAGTATGAGCAGAGATGTAACCCGTCATTTTGATCATCTGCCAATTAGATTTCATTACATTTCTCCAGAACATTAGGATTGATCCATCCACCATTAATGCCCCCGGTACACTTTGGAGATGTTTTGGCACAATGAAAGAGTTTATAGGGGAAATGCTGACTTGACTATGGTGATGAATAAAAAGGGAGTTACCAAATTCTTTATGAATCATCTCCTCAGGATCGTAAATGCCAAATGTCATGGCAATGTGGCCAATAGATGTCAAAAATCAGGTTTACACCCAGCGTCTGTCAGATCAGGCCATTATCACATTGATACTGTGTAGTCTGATCCTGGGATTAGGCCCATTATTAGAGGGACAACAATCATTTCCATAATTTTCTGCCAACTGCTCAGATTTCATCTAAATTCATTGAAAATTCAAACTATATTGGTAAATGAAGGACAATAGATTATAGTATACTGACATGGCCTGTTGACTCCTGCAGCTGCATGTGAAATTCAAACAGTCACATTATACGACATACTGTATGGATAAAGTTAAAAGCTTGGTGTAGTGCAATAACACACTCACTCAACGATGCAAAGTATTAACGCTACATATTTAACCAGCCAAAGGGGATAAACTAATTGGTTGGTTGTTCTTAAAACTTATTTGCAACTATAATGCAACATTCAGGGGGACTCAGCACAGACTATTAATAATAATAATAACAACAACAACACAAAGTCAACTACTGAGTACAACTTGCTATAATCGTTTCATGGGATTATGTCAAATCATTATCTTGTTTAGTCTGTGTTTAACGCTCACGATTGAAACTGCCAAGACTGATCACAATACAAACAATTCAATTCATGTCTGTATGACATACCCGTCATAGACGAGCATCCAGCTGGGGTCCGGAGCTTGAGTGTAAGCCAGGCAGGAGTGAACCAACAGCACCAGGCCGGGCTCTGGGGGGTCCAGCAGGCTCAGCTCCACATAAACTAGTCTGCCTCGCATGAGGCTGAGAGGCAGGTGAGGCTCAGGGTGGAAGCTGGTGAAGGACTCGTCTACGAGTTAAAGAATATTCTAACGTTAATAAAATGTTGTTGCTCAGACATCAACTTGCTGATTTTGAACACCAGATGAAAATGTCCAAAGGTATGATGTGCTATTTAAAGAGAATACAGAGAAGACAATCACCTGTGGCAATTCTCAGTTGCACAGCGATGGTGGCCTGTGTAGACTGAACGGGAGGTGGTGGAGGTCGATCCATCACATGGAGCCTCACTTCACCTGGAGAACCTGGAGAGGAACTACACTCCACCATCAACCTGTGGATCAACACAGGCAGCTGACGCACGGAAGATAGTGGGTCATAGAAACAAATCTAACAACAGAGTGGATGCAGAGTGTGTCAACATCTCAAACTAAGCTGAGCATCTTTGACAGTTATATTTCATATGTCATATGGCTATGTGCCACATCTTGTTCATTTGAAACAATGATTATCATTTATCCATTAATGTTGCAGCTCTGTGTTTTTTTGCGAGCAGCTGCTTTGAATGATTGCTGCTGTATTTCCTCAGATCAAATCAGACAATGCTTATTTGTGCCTTCCACCTCCCATCAAACACATCTACAGCTCTGTAATCTAATTACTTTAGTAACCTTGTGTGTAGGTAGTTGACACTTTGAGATTGTGAAGCTGTGATTTCAGGGTAACTGCATGCATCTGTAAATACCTGTAGCATTTGAGGTACCATATATTATATGGATGGGTTTTTTGTGTAATTTAATTTCCTTCCATTTTCTGTTAGGTTTCATGCATTTGACTGATTGCATTTCGATGTTTAACACACCAGCAGAGTACAATCTGTACATGATTTGTGGAAGTCCTTGGCCGAGGAATTCATTCTAGTGTGTTCTGGGTGAGAAAAGAAATTTGATCTAAAACAGTGGTTCCCAACCTTTTTCTCTTCTCTATCATTGAATAAACTGACGACCCCCGACTAAAAGAAACATTTCAGTGATCTAAAACAATGGAATAAACAGCTTTAACCCTCCTGTTGTCTTCCCGTCGACCATGCAACTTTTGGTCTGGTTTGACTGTTTTTAAAGCATACATTATAAATTATCACCCAATTCTGTATTACACCTTTTTGGCCAACTTCATTCCAACTCATTACCACAAGTTTTACACTTTTTTTTGGAATTCATGGTCAATAAACCTCATTTATATGAAATTAAACCTCATTTTTTAGCAAAAAATGCAGAAATTATGAATTATTTAGATTATACTCAAAATTGGAGGAATAATGTAGATGGATTATCAGACCGGTGAATGTCAACGTTTAGTCAGAATATTACAAATATTATAACATAAAAAAAATGTTTAATGACAGTGACAGTTTCCAAAGACCATAAGGGAACCATCCATGTAATTTGGGGGAAATTAGGTGAAAGACATTCATATTTATGATATAATGAAGTTTGAAAAAGTCTCAAAATTGACCCGAAGACAACAGAAGGGTTAAAGCAGTAGTAATAGTTTGGGCCACAAAGCCAACAGCAGGAAAAATGTCAGCCTGTAAAAGACAATCAAAAATGATCAATATGGTAAAAAAGAAAAAATCAAAACAGAGCTCAGAGCTGAGCCAACCAAAGGCCTGCCTCTAGTACAATGTTTGCAATGCATATGTTTGACTTAATAATTGAACGAGAGAGAAAAACAATTTCCCAAACAATAAAGGGTCTCAACAGGTGCCCTTTTAAAATAAAGTTAATATATTACTCTGAATGTTTATATAAAAAAGTTAATTTCAAGTTTCCCTTCGACAGTAATGCCATACCTGACAGGAGAGTTCTCAAGCACAGAACTGTGGTCTTGTTGAAGAGAGTGGACACCATGGACTTCCAACAGATGAACCACTGTCTGACCAAACACCTAACAAGGATGATATGATATTGGAAAAATTATTTCCATCGTTTCACAAAGCAACAATGTGATGCATGTCTCTCCCGTCAACTGCAAGTGATCAGAAGTGAGATCAGCCAAAGCCTCATCACTCTATTTAGCCACATGAAAGTTGAATAACTGTAGTATACATAGAAGTGTTCCTTACATATCTGTTTACTCCACAGCCCTCCAGGGGGACAGAGTAGATGTCAGGGTCAGAGGTCAGCTTCTGCAGCATGCAGGACACATTACTGAGCTCAAAGGGATGAGCAGGGGGGGCCACTGTGGGCTCCAGCACAGAGTCTGGCACCGCGAAGATTAAATGCTGTCCCTTTGTACAGTCTGTTGGCACACACACACACACAAAAGTCATTCCTGAGCTGCACTGTTTTGATCTTGACAATAAAAAAACAAAACACACTGATTAAAACCAAGCATAAATATTCAAGCATAAGCAAAAATAAATTTTTTGAATGGAGTGGTTTGGGCATGGGCTTCTACCCTGGAAACCCACACATCATCACATATCAATCATCCAATTTACAGATTTTCTTCATTGTCAATTCATTTGTCAGGCGTGTGTTGACAGGATCGGTTTTTGGGAGAGACTCACCCTTCACAGAATACGAGCAGCAGCCCAAAGAGTCTAAATCTGACACGAGGCCAAGGCCACAGGGCGAGGCAGAGGGAGTGGACGAGTTGGCCTTGAGGTGATCTGAGCGCACAGAGTAAACAAAGAGAGGAGAGACAGTTACACTTGAATGCTTCTATTCAGCCACATGAGAGATGACAGGTTCATAAAGTCAGAATTGGTTTTGGTGTCTAGTTACAGCCAGGACCAGATGCTAGACCTTTAGCCAGGACTGAATAAGGTTCTGCCCCCTTGTGGTCATCTGAAGTCAAACTTATACAAAGGCAACACAAGATTTTATAGCTGCTCGGATTTCTCTGTCACCTTTCATTTCAGTATCGAGCCTCTCTTCTGCTTCTTCTCCACCAGGACGCCCATGGGGATCATATGGATGTTGCTGAGTGATATAATGGGAATTGAGGCTGTGAAAGGAACTGTGCAATAGCGGAGGGATGCTGGGATATCCTTCCTCAGCAGCGTGAACCATCCAATCCATCCCACGGTCGTCTGATTTTGATGCTCTTTCAGAGTTCATACTGCCTGCAGGATGTACATCCTGTTTGTGCGCCGACACTTCAGGCTGGTAGTACAGGTGGTAATAGTAGTAGTAAGGATGTAGGGGGCCATTGTGAGCATCATACATTGGCTTTGTGGGTGGAGTAGTGGTTTGATGTTTGCGATAGGGCGGATGCCGTGGTGGTGGTGGGGAGGAAGATGCATGCGGCAGAGGGTCTAAAGCTTCTTTGGATGAGGTTGGAGACACATGATTGTCAGCGCTGAGTAAACTCTCAGGTCCATAATACATCTGATAGTAGTGATAATACGGGTGGTGGTAGTGTGGGTAAGGAGGGAGATTGTGGTTGGGTGGTGGATTGGGGAGAGAGGTTTGTTCAGGAGGAGGAGCTGCAGCAGGATCTGGTCCAGGAGGGTGAGTAGGGGGGAGGGGAGTCTCAGGGGCAGAGCGTCTCTCTTTGTCATCCAGCTCTGCTTTTACATCATCATCAAAAAGTGGATGTTTGATCCCTTCTGGGCTGGTTTTTTGAAAGTCAATCATTTCATCTGAGTTTTGTGAATCAGTGTAAGGATTTACATTGTATTTGTCATGAACTTGTGATGAGTGAGGACGTGGACGAACAAAGATGCTTGACTTTGTGTTTTGATCATCAGACAAATTTCTTTCTGCAGCCGTGTCGGTACTGAGAGGAGCCAGTCGCTTGGTCTCGCCCCTAGCAATATGTGGAAAGTAATAGGAGTAGTGGTACGGATAGGGCTGTGGAGGATGAGGTGTATAATGTGCGGAGGTTTTGGGAGGACTTGTCGGAAGGGTGTAAGGATGAGAGGCAGCCTCAGGCGTAGGCTGAAGGAACTGGTGTGAGTTAACTCTGCGGAGAGCCTCAGACTGCTGCACGCTGGGGGGCAACACTACATATTCAGGGTGATGAGGATTAGTTAAAGACAGTTCTCTAGGAAGCTCAGAACCTGGATCAGGGTCTTGAGGTGGGCCAGGAAGAGGGATTTTAGGGTGATGGTAGTAGTGATAGTATGGATTGAAGGCGTGGCTCGGGGGCTGGAGACGAGGTGGTTCAACTTGACTCAGTAAGCCTGTATCTGAGGGGGGAGGATGTGCAGCACTGGGCATCTCAGAGACAACTAAGACGGGAGGTTCTTGCAGATCTGGATCCACCCGACCTGAATCCTCCGCATCGTCCGTAGAAGACAGCGAACTGTGGAAATGTTTATAAGACTCCCTGACAGGATTCTGGTCGGGGTAGTAGTCCTGAGAGTCTCGCTGGGAATCAACAGGAGAGAGAGGCTGTGGGCCAGATGTAGGATCAGGAGTCAAGGGTGAGGGAGTAGGAGGGTTATACGCATCATGTCCATCAGGACTGGGATACTTGTGGTGATATGTAGGGTGGGGATAGTAAGGCGGGGCCAGGTAGAAAGGTGGAGCCCATGGTAAAGGTACATGCTCAGCTGGCCCTCTGGTTAGATGCTGAGGGCTGTTGACCAGAGGCTGATGGGTGAGTGGGACTTCTTCAGGACAGGCCAGCGTGAACGTCTTCTCTCCCATCTGAAGAGAAAGGGTGTATTTTCCATCCTGAAAAAAAGATGAGGTTTTCTGTGTGAGACTGTGTAGAAAATAATCACATTTAGGACTGGATAATAAATGTCTCAACTCAGTTTTTATGTGAATGTGATTTAATGTGTCCTGTCTGGATGTGATATGTTGTGTTGTAATGTATCCTTTTTAATAGCACTTTTTGCGCATGCAAACCAAAGACTAAATTCTGCCTTTTGTACGCAAAAAGCAGAGTTTTCTATTCTATTCTAAGTAGATGCAGTAACAACTGTAATATTTTGTGGCATTTTTAGATGCCAGTCATATGACAGAGCGTATTTAGTCATTCAAGATAACAATTACAGCAATTTTATATTATATATATATATATATATATATAGTTTTTTTTAATATTTCCTCAGAAGTTGTACTTTGTTCACTCATCCATCAACATGTTTTTAAATTTTACATAAATATAAACAAGATTTTTATGCCTCCATACCGGCAACAGCTGTGGCCGGAGGTATTATATTTTCGGCTTGTCCATCTCTATGTACATCTCAACGTAATATCTGAGGAGTGCCTTGAGGGAATTTCTTCAAATTTAGCAAAAAAGTCCACATGGACTCAAGTATTAACAGATTCGATTTAAGTGGTCAAAGTCCAGGGTCACTGTGACCTCACAAAACATGCTTCTGGCCATAACTCAAGAATTCATATGCTAATTATGAAAATTTCACACAAATGTTTAACAGGATAAGATGATGAAGTGATGTCATTTTGGACAGACATGGATGTAAACTGCATCTTGACAGTTAGTGAACCACAAGGTGGTAATTCTAGTGCGATATCATGTGACATCAGTCACAGACTTTTGGCATTACCATTCACTGTGAAGTAGTTGCTGATTGAGTCGTTAGTATTAACTTATATAAACTCCTCAACTTCCTACAGATATTAGGATAAATGTGCTATTGGGACATAAAAAAAGACACTTTGTGCTCTTCCACATACTGGAAATGTAATTTCAATGTGTCATGAATAGTGACTTTTCTGAAACTCACTTTTACTGTGACGCCACACGCAATGAATGGAGCAGTGATAACCATCTCAGCATCCTGTCTGTCCAGTGTGTAGCCACATTGCTCAGCTAACACCACCAGAGGGGTCCATTCTCCTCTGACTGTAGTGAAAAGGGAAAAAAAAATAGTCGTATGTATTTGAAAAATTGTGGAAAACCACAGAGTGAACTGAGTGCTAATAGAATGAAAAAGGAAATTTGGTTTGTGTTTACCTTTTACCCTCAGCTCCTCTGTAGCGTAGAGTCCCTGCACTTTGACGGTCATACCATACAGAGAGCAGCAGAGAGAGAAAGGGCCCAAGGCCTGAGGATGGATCTGAGAAGCTGGACAGGACATCTTGACTGGAGTCCCCCTCCACAGCAGAGGCAACACGTAACGGTCATCCTGAACATGTTTTAAACAGCATGCTTTTATACCTTTTACTGCTTTTGGCTAAAACATTCCACATCCACTAGAGAAGACATGTCTATAATCAAGAAACAAACTTTTCCTCACTACATAAACATTAAAAACATGAGTCAACAATCCATGAAAGTCCCGAACTATCCTGTCAAGATGACATCACAGTGTAAGAGTCATTTCAGTTGTAATATATGATTCATCTCAACCCTGTTACTAAAAAGATATTGTGTTTGGTGCAAGGGAACGGTCATTCTCAGTGTAAAGACTATGATCAACAGAAAGGCTACAGTGGGATTAGTAGTGGGACGCTCCAACCTTGCAAACGAGGAAAAACTGGCACTGGTCATTTTCAAAGTGGTCCCTTGACCTCTGACCTCCAGATATGTGAATGAAAATGGGTTCTATGGGTACCCACGAGTCTCCCCTTTACAGACATGCCCACTTTATGATAATCACATGCAGTTTGGGGCAAGTCATAGTCAAGTCAGCACACTGACAGCTGTTGTCTGTTGGGCTGCAGTTTGCCATGTTACGATTTGAGCATATTGTTTATGCTAAATGCAGTACCTGTGAGGGTTTCTGGACAATATTTGTCATGGTTTATGTTGTTAATTGATTTCCAAGAATAAATATACACAAATATTTGCATAAAGCAAGCATATTTGTCCACTCCCATGTTGATAAGAGTATTAAATACTTGACAAATCTCCCTTTAGGATACATTTTTTGAACGGATAAAAAATGTGCGATTAATCGTGATTAAATATTTTAATCAATTGACAGCCTCATACCTCCTGTGTGACATGACAGGCATCATACTGAACCATTAGACTGAGGTCTCTCCATGTGGTCAGAACAGAGTAGCCACACTGTGGTGGTAGCTGGGACAGGGGCAAAGATGACTCGTTCACTGAGACACAAAAAGACACCAAAACAAAACCTTAAATTTAACTCTGAAGACAAAAAAAGGGAAAATAAATTCATGTCTAAACTCGAGTCAACACCAGCTGCTACTATACAGTGTAGTATATCTCCAAATTCAAGCTATGTATAACAATTCTATCCCAGACATACAGCTGGAATATTAGTAAATGGAGAAGCTGTATCCTCACCTCGGTCCAGCCGTAGTTGTACAGCCCGTCTCCTCCTGACAGTGAGGGTCATGGCATCGTCTCCACACGCCACCACGGGCTGCAGCCTCTGCCAGCTCTCCTCTGAGCCGCTGACCAGCTGACCTCTGGTCCTCTCCTGACCTCGCTGAGCCTGGACTGGTGCACAAAAACAAACAACCTCAGGAGTTCACAATGTAGACACAGTGCCTCCCAGTAAAGGAATCACTGACTGCAATGTTTTTTTCAGATTCAGGAAAAAATATCATATTGAGATTAGAATTTGTAATGAACATGTACAAAAAAACAGTTATACAATCCCTGTAAGTGAAAGAATATGCAAGGATGTTTTGATGAAAGTTTCTACCCTGCATTTAGGGAGGTTCGACATAAAAATTACATATTAAACATACATTAACAGATATCTTTTTGAACCATTATCTCTGTACATTGCATATTCTTTTTATTATTAATACTGTGAACCTTTGCAATTCCCCTAGAACAGGGGTCAGCAACCTGCGGCTTCGGAGCCACATTATGCTCTTCAGCTCCTCTCCAGTGGCTCCCTGTGGGTTTCTAAAAATGGAAATGAATAAATGTTTTTTGTTTACATTTTCATTTTTATTTATCATTGTTGTAGGTCTATGGTACGACAGTACAACGGAGTATTAGGGCCACATTGAGGAAAATAACTAAATCTGAGATTTCGAGAATAAAGTCATAATATTACGAGAATAAAGTCATAGCTTTACAAGAAAAAAAATCGTAATATGAGAATAAAGTCAGAAGTTTACGAGAAAAAAAAGTCGGAATATTATGAGAATAAAGTCATAATATAATAAAGTTGTCATTTTTACATGTTATTTTCTTTTTTTCTTGTAAAGTTATGACTTTTTTCTCGTAATATTATGACTTCATTCTGGAAATCTCAGATTTTTCCCCCCTCAATGTGGCTTTAATACTCCGTAGTACATTTTCTCTTTGGCCCTCACTGCATTAGACTTATATATTATATACTTAGACTATAAACTGTGTTACCTTCATCACAGTGCGCAAATGTTTTGCAGCTCCAGAAAGGAGCCTAAAATGTCTCTTTTGATAGTAAAGGTTGCTGACCCCTGGTCTAGTATATATTCTTGCACATTCCTGCCTAGCTCTCTCTTTTTAAACAGTTGTATTGTACATATTTCTTTATTTTTAAATAGTATTTGTTGTATTTTTATTGTATTATTATTTTTCTATTCTTTGTTTTATGTTTATTGTCTATGCACCAAAGGAAAATTCCTTGCATGTGAAAACCTACTTGGCAATAATAAACAGGTGTTATGTTCTAGTCTGTTCCCCGTTGAATAGTGTTTCCCTCATGTTAGGATTGGTACAGGTTTAGGTAGGGAGGGTACATATATTGACCCGGAAACAATATTGGACACAACACCTGATTCTGAACCTGGAAACTGTGAGCAGACCCCAGCTAGCTGAGCTTACCTGAAACAGCAGCATCTGCTTGGTAGCCCACATTAGTGCGTGTTTCCAGTTGACCAGTAATATAAAACGTCCCTGGGATGATATGCTCAACTCTCCCTTTGCTACAGTCTTCATTTGGCGGGTTAAGTGAAGTATACATCCACTCCCCTTCGTTTGGCTTCGGTTTGTTCCGGTTTTTGTTAGTTGAAGTGGACGCCATTCTGGGTCTGAGTGTCTGTTCAGGCCCTCCAGAGGTCCTTTCAGTCCGTGTCTCACACCAGCTCCCTGAAGGTAAAGTTATAGTTGTGATGGAGTAAATGAGAAGGACACCGACGCAGTATCCTGTTTGTTTCAAATGCATTTCAAATAAGAGTTTATCTCTGTGCACCAACACACTGGCACAGAGGAGGGAACAGTAGCAGACAGTGTTTTAGTAGACTTCCTGCCAACACGCCTGTTCACTAATTGGCCTTAATTGAGCAAGGCGGCGCATGCGCAAAAGGTAGCAGTAGGTTCAAATGTATTAATCAAATTATGAAGTGATTTTAAGTACATTTACTCAAGTAGGCCTATTGAAATTTTTAATATTTACATTTCTGCTACTTTACACTTCTATTCCTCCACTACAGAGGGAAATATTAAACGTTTTACTCCACTACATTTATCTGGCAGATGTAGTTCCTACTAGTGCTGCCAGTCGATTCAAATATTTAATCGCATGATTGTGCATATAGTTAATCACAAATTAATTTTTGTATCTGTTCGAAATGTACCTTAAAGGGAGATTTGTCCAGTATTTTTTTTTTTCTTTCAATATTATATTTATTGTATTTTTGTTCATTTTGAAACAACAGAACAAACATTCACAAACGTCCCCAATAATAACATTCCCGGTACAAAGAAACTTAATAAACCTTATATTAATATAAAATAAGCCAGCATAGATACAGGAAAAACATATTATTTACAAAAAATAGATATATGAGTAAAAAGAATATACACAAGTAAAAGAAATACAATTTAAAACAATAAAATAAAATAAAATCGATTTATATATATACTGTATACATATATACATACATACACATATACGCACTATTTGTCCAGCATTTAATACTCTTATCAACATGGGAGTGGGCCAATATGCTGCTTTATGCAAATGTATGTACTGTATATATTTATATATTTATTATTGGAAATCAATTAACAACACAAAACAATGACAAATATTGTCCAGAAACCCCCACAGGTACTGCATGTGAATGTCATAAAGTGGGCATGTCTGTAAAGGGGAGACTCGTGGGTACCCATAGAACCCATTTTCATTCACATATCTTGAGGTCAGAGGTCAAGGGACCCCTTTGAAAATGGCCATGCCAGTTTTTCCTCGCCAAAATTTAGTTTCCTCTTTTGCGACTAGTATGACAAGGTTTTTAGATTTTAGAGAAAAACTCCCCCCAAAAAAAACATAGTGCATTGTTAAAGATTAAACAAGTGATTCCTTACCTGTGACTCCTCACAAAACAACATTGTCTGGTTGGCTTGTCTTGTTTCAGATGTCCGTGAGCAGCAGATCCTCTAAAGACAGATTTACCCTCTAAACGTCAGAGGGCCTTATTTAAATAGCTTCCAAAATTATACAAAGTTTAACAAAAAAAAAAAAGCAAAGATAACAATAAAGTAAAAACAAAACAAAGAATATAGATTTGTCACCCCCTTAGATTTATTTTGCGACCTTTTGGAGGGGGGCCAACCAGCTCCACCTGGACCAGCTACAACAGTAAAATGTTCAATCAGTATAAATAATCTAATAATGTAAAATATGATAAATGATCAGTCACAAGGGACAGTTTTCTACATAAGTACGTTTACTTTAGTAGGATTTTGAAACCCATTGAGTATTAAAAAACTTTGAACACAATCTGCTTTTCTATCCACTAGAGGGCGGTACTACATTGCACTAAGTCAGCAACTGGAGAGTGTCATTTTCACTGATAAATCATGTTAGACTCATCCACACACACAAATTATTCAACAAATATTTATCTTGAAAATAACTTTTTCATCTGTTTGATACTGTTTACCATAATGAATAATTTAATTATTCTTAAAAAAATGAAGACATTTACACCTGTAATAAAGGCAGGGTTGGTAAAGATTTAGAAACATTTTTGTTATATTAGTTGAAATTCTTATTTACATCTTGACAGCAATCAATAAATCAAACAGTTTAGTAGTGCAGTATCTGTGGCTGTTGCAGGACTTTAATAAACCCGTCCAATCATTTCATTTGGCCCAAATGAAATGATTGGACGGGCTACCTACCTACCTACCTACCTACCTACCTACCTACCTACCTACCTACCTACCTACCTACCTACCTACCTACCTACCTACCTACCTACCTACCTACCTACCTACCTACCTACCTACCTACCTACCTACCTACCTGCGTGCACATTGCGCGTCACTAGAGTCTTCCACAAGCTGCTAACTTGGCAGCTGTTAGTACTAACAATAGTCATGTTCGCCGTTCACGTTCATTATGATATGATTATGTTCGTAATGATAATTGTGGGGGAGTGGCTTTGGAGGGAGGCCTGAAGCAATGTACCGTCAGTGCTGCAGACTTTGCAACTGTCTTGATAGATTTATGGACTTTTTATGGACCAGCTAGTGCTACTAGCAGCTTTCATTGAAAAAGAATTGGCAACACTGGGCTGTCTTTTTTTGTCTGGATCATTTAAAAAAATCTAGTGTACTCTTGCTAGTTTCTCAAGATCGCCCACCCTGCCTTTAACTCAAATACATATCTGCCCTTCTGCTAGATCTCACACCACCCTGACATTCAGCTCCTTTGACCTTTGACCTCTTTTTAAATAATTTCCTCTCTGTTGTGTCAAGCTGAACATATCATCTGATTAGAAATAGAAAATAAGTCGTACAGTAAGTCAGGTTGGAAGATTAATTTACTCCTGAATATCATTTACATTAATTTGCATTTCATTGTTTGGTTTTATACACTTAACTGAAATGAAATCTCCATTGCCAGTGTTCCTCCCAACTACCATCTGGCCTGGAAATAAATGCATCTAATAAAAGTCTAATAAACTCTAAATGCTCCTTGTATTCGTGAGAAAAAAGACAGATATCGTCTGCGAACTACTGTACGCAACTAAACCGCCAAGAAACCGGAGCATTGTTGCTTTGCTGCCAGCTCCACTATCTGACAATTAGTGTGACTCTGCCAAACTGTGATCAGTCATCACACTGTGGTCATGATGTTATCTACTGAGGGCAGATTGGTAATGTTCTCACGGTTACTCACTTCTGAGGGCTGTCGTTCCACCTCTACCTCAACGCTAGGTTAGAGGAGAGCGGCGAGGAATTAGATGAACCACCACGGCCGCACAGTTTGAATGCTTCGAACAACTACACTTCATAAAGAGGATCTGAAGCTGTGTGTGTGAATGGTGTGGGGGGGGGGGGGGGGGGGGAGGGACGATCAGTTGATGATGGGCGCGGCAGTGAGATGACTCATATTTGGAGTTGCCTAGCTACAGCCAGGAGTTGTTTTCTTTAGACTCTGAGCAAGAGTACAGTGTGTGTATGTCTGGATTTCATTGAGAGAGCGAGGCTTTGTGGGGGCGACATAAACGCAGGGGTGGCACTGAGCAGGAAACAGGAGGAGCAGAAATGTTCCCAAAGAGGAGAAGAAATCACGTGAGGAGAGAACTGGAGTTAAATGTAGTAATGTCAGCGAGGGAGGGGAAAGAAAAAAAGAAAAAGAAAAAACGGGCGCTCAGGGTGAGGAAGTGAATCAAGAATGAAAACCCCTGGCCAGTAACCATGGAAACGGGCCGGCTCGACTAAATATGAGGAATTCTTTTTTTATTGGATGTAAACGGTGGCTAAGGCACCACGGCTGACACACACACAATGTTCGCCCCACTGGAAGCTGTACGCTGCAGCCTTCAAAAAGTACAGTGCACCACGTCTGCTTCATAATAGACTCCTGGAGCTGCTGCTGGCTCATTTTCATTCAAACCACAGGCAGGCAGCCAACAGGGCACACGCAAATGCTTTGAGAGAAATTCTCTTAGCTGCATGTTTAGCATATTCTTTGATGTCTTAATTTGATTTTGATTGCCCCTTCACTCAAAATCTGTCTACCTCCTACATGTGTTTCTGCCCTGTAACACATTGTGTCGCTTCTCTTCTCTGATTCCAATATTTTACCCTCAGGACAAACAGAAATGTAGAGTTATGCACAACAATTTATAACAAAACATAAAGGTTACATCCGAAATTCCATACTTACATGCTATTTAGTATGCTAAGACAGTATGTGAGATATTTTTGTATGTCCGAAACCTTAGTACGAAACCAATAGTACACGAATTGCATACTATTTACGGTGAAATATGACAGTATGCAACACTGAACACTACGACTGCATAAATATCCCACAATTTAAAAGTAAGTATAAAATTTCACTTTGCTTGGTGTAATATATATTTTTAATTTATTCAGAATTTGATTCTCACAAATAATTGTTTGGTCACATGAGGTTGGCACGGGTTACCATGGTTACACATCTCCAACCAGCAAGGAGGCTCTCAGGAAGTGACGACGTAAATTACTGCTCAGTACGTACAAAAACATACATACTACCGTTTATTCACACAAAAGTATGTTGAACGATAGTACACATATTGAGTATGTAGTGCATAGTATGCGATTTCGGACAAAGTCAAAAAATACAATAGACAGGGTAGAATACTATGAATAGCATTTAACGCTGCAGTTGGTAACTTTGAGCAAATATGATCAAAAGTTATTTTTATAAAATTGTCACTATATCCTGACAGTAGTGCACGAGACATATAATCTGTGAAAAAAATCAGGGTCCTTCTCCTAGTGCTCCTAATTGCATTACACCACACCTGAACAGAAACAACCAATCAGAGCGCAGCAGTCTCTGGCCAGCTGTCAATCACTGCTCATAAAACTGCGAACTCCGATCAAACAGTCAAACTAGGCAGCGCTGATCAAATATGAATCAGGATTTGTGGGTAAGTGGTTGTTTAATGTTGGGTTATTGTGACAAAAGCCGGGTTTCCACCAAAAGTTCCTAGGACTTTTTAGTCCCTAGAACTACTTTTAAGGAACTAAAAGGTTATTTCAGCCCACTGTAGTCTGCGTTTCCACCGCGGCCTAAAGATTAGGCAAATTAGTCAGCTGACGTATGAAAGAGCAACATGACATGACGAGGGCTGCTGGCGGTCACAGCAGTAAACACACTCTGCAGCCTGCAGTTCAGTGTGTCCGCCCGTTTCATCTACAAGACACATTGAAATAAACATTAGTGTTTCGTCTCACTGCGACGACATTTACTGGTGCATAGTATTCACTGATGCACGTTTAATGGAATGAATGAAATGCAGCGGAGGAAAATTAAACTAAGAGCATCTCCCCAGTAAATCATCTGTTGAGTGTTTGGTGGTTATTCATTTGTGCTTTATATCATAACAGCCAAAACAATCAGAAGATAACATTTCTTTCTCTCATTCACAGCACCTCCACGCTCTCTCTCTTCTACCAGTCGCCCTCTCGCTTGTGCGATCTCTCTCTCTTTTTCTCTCTGTCTTTTTTAAAATGAGTAGGGAAGATGACAGCAAAGCCTAACTTTACTTTTACTGTTATCAAACAAAGAGAAATGCTGTCCCCTCATGCTAAAATGGTCCTAAATCCATACTAGAGTACTGCCTTGTTTTATGAATGCAGCGGTACACGAGTTGAAGCAGCAGCGCTGTGTGTGTGTTTTACCAATCAGCAACCGTCATCCCTGCCCACTCCACCCAGTTCTGGTACTTTCTAAAAGTAAAAAGGCCCCAGAAAATGTCACAGGAACTGAATTTAGACCCTGGTCCCTGTGGTTGAAACGCAAAGAGTTCCTCAAAAGGTTCCTAGTTCCGGGAGAAAGTTCCTGCAGTCGAAACAGGACTTATATGACTGATTTAAATGGGCTAAATGCGAGATTGGGAGTATATTCTATTGCCTTTTCTATTGCTCTCAACATGGCGACAACTGAGCCTAACTGAGTTATCAGCTGTAACCGCCGTAGCAGAGTGGCGGCCCACGCTCACATGCACTAAAAGTTTGCGCAGCTGGCCCAGCTACGTCAACAAAGCATAGAGAAACTCGAATTACAACAGAGAGAGAGAGAGAGACTTTATTCTCTGCTCAGGTAGACATTGCTCCTCTATATCGTAGACAATAGTTGTTTGCTGCTATATTAATGCTCTGGATATCGTATAGAGAACATTTAACTGCTCATCAGAGTGATGGGTTCTGAAAGAAACTGTTCTTATGTCCGGTTGTTTTGGTGTACAGTGCTCTGTAGCACCTACTGCGAGTGCTAGCGAAGTGTGTCGTCCGCATAGCTATCAAAATTGACACTGTGTTGCTGTATAATATGGCTGAGTGGAAGCATGTTTAATTAAAAAAGGAGTGGACCAAGGATTGAACCCTGTGGAACATCATATACAATGTAATGGGTATTTAAAACATAAAACTGTAGGTCATTATAATGCTAAATTGAACCTGTGCTTTTTGCCTGGTTAGCGTTGCCATGCTGCCTGTTCATCCACAACTTAACACTAATTTTTTGAATATGCACGTACAACAACTTTATTTCCTTACTGATGGACTGAGGCTGAGGTCGCCTTCAAATAACAAGTTATTGTTTGACACAGGGCCACAGCAGGGACTGGAAAATGAATGATCATCTCACTCCTGAGAGCAGGACAGTGTGGAAGGAAGCTCTGAGTGTTTGTGTTGTTGTTTCTCCCCTGCATGTGGCAATGTGTCACTCCCTTAGAGAATGATGAGTTTGCAGTACGTACACAGCCTACAATATGCATGTTTTTTTTTTTCCTAGAAACTGGGGCCATGTGTTGCTTCTTTTGGAGATAGAAGATGATGTGTAAATGTATGTAGGTATGCGCGTGAGTGTGTGTGTGTTCGAGATTGACTGACATTACTGTGCTGTAGCCGCCCATCATCATACAAAACCGGCTCGGTGACACTGGAGGCAGGGGCGAGGGAAATGGTCGACTTCTCCAATTAATCAACAGCCTGGGGGTGAGGTAGTTACAACACAAAAAAACGTCCGACACTGGCCCTTGTGTTTGCTCTGCCTCATTCAAAAGAACCCTCACGCCTAAAGTCTTTTAAATTACCCCTGCAAATCCTGTAAACATACACTCGGAGCTGTTTTTTAAAATAGGAGTTTAGAAATCTCAGGGCAGGGCGCGACATTGTGTAAGACAGAGAAGGAATGAGCAGAAGGGAGACAGTCAACCACAGAGACAGAGAGCTTTACTATTGTGTAAAGCAGCAGTGACTTAGCTGTGGTCAGGCTCACTCCCCTGGCATGTAGGCACCGCTCTGCCGGCTTTGTTTCACACAGTCGTGTTGAAATACTCCCTCGCTGAGACTCCTCGCAAACACCCAATCAAAGGATTTTTGATATTACTCAACCAAATATAAACGCGATCTGTCTTTCTATAGGCCTTGTTTGCCTATTTAATTTATATTTTTTGGCATTTAGCTGGCTTTTTTTCAGGGCAATTTAACAAGAGATGAATGTCAAACAACGACCAGTAATTAAGAATGTGAGACTCAGATTGTCGAGGATGTTGGAAAAGTCACAGCAATTGCCCGCTTGATAGGCCACATAAATCATTTTCCGCAAATGTCAAAGTGTTTTTCAGTCCATTTTTTGAATGGCAGCTCTTTAATGACCCCACAGTGTATAGTTAACGGTCCACTTGAACTCACAGAACCACCCTGAACCAGCAATCCCTGAGAAAGGATTTAAAGGAACCAGTATTAACTCTTGTGCACACAACACTTAACAGATCAGACAATATCACAACTGTTATGATCTGTTAGGACTCTGGTTTTTCCGGTACTGATCAGCATTGGCTGCGCGACAAAGGGCTGATTGTTGAGCAAGCAGCCCCATTGGTCTCCTCCAGCAGTTACACAGGCATGTGATTTGTCAACTTGTGTTTGGATCTCAAAAAAACGTGTTGCGGCTAAGCTCCTGCCCCGCCTCCTCCCCCGATACATACAGTAGACGTTGGCGTCAAACAACTCGGTTTTTACTCTGAGAAATGATAACAGACTGATGCATGACTCATGGCATTTCCTCTCCCAAAAATACACCAAGAAGTGAAAAAAAGCACGTTTCTTGCATAACTCTTTTTTTTTATACTCCACAGGCATGTATTTTTCTGAATAACTCTCAAGTTGTGCTGTGTGGAACAGGCAGGAGGAGGGAGTGCCGTATCACACTGTATGGTACATACAAGCCTTGGCTTACCTCACTTACAAGGTGGGGTCAACACGCCCAGAGCCGAATCAGGTCCAACCACATTCTCACTTCTCTCTTTTTCTCAGTTAGACGCTCTTGTGTTTTTCTATACTCGGTATCATATACATGTCGTGTGTCACCGTTGTGGTTGAAGATGTATCATTTAAAAAAAAAGGGTCCTGAAATGATCCCATGCACCATCCTCGCCTGCATGGAGGGAGTTGTCAGTTGGCTAGGGTGGAGCTGTTTTTGGCTACGTGTAGTAGATGTTGTGTAGATTTTGACGAGATAAGACAACTGTATCCCCAACTTGAACTTCAAAATATCAGTGGACTGACATTCTTTCCCATAGGGATTTGGGTGGGGCACTCGGGACGTTAAGTAGTGTGATCAAGGTGTGGCATGTGAAATTCAGACTTGTGAAGCGTAATGGATGAATACTCAGTAACGTGGGCGCATAGTATTTTTACTCTGGTGTGTACTGTGATAGTGTTGTCATGGAAATCGGTGATGTGCATAAGTCGCAGAAGTGTTACCATGGCAGAGGCTTCATTTAGTTCCACATTTCAGCTCTGGCGATGTTTAGCATTCCAGTTTCCTGAGTCCCTCTCTCTACATATGAGAAAGGTTATTTTCCATGACAACCACATTAAAACACACATTATTCATCTTTCACAAAAGGACAAGAGCCTTGGTTTCATTCCTAGAAAAGAGGTCAGGCCATAGCGTTTTTATGTGCATGTAGCCTCATGACAACAGCAGAACGTAACCACACAAGTAGCCTCGCTATAAACTCGGGCAGGCTCTGCTGCTTTTCAAGGTCGCTGTATTGGCAGGTAAATCATCACCTCTGAAGCCTGTTATTATCCTGCTGGCTCATACCTGAGGCTGAGGCGGCCTGACATGATACTGACCAGGTGCTCTGCTGAGCCTTTGACTCAGACTTCTACTGGTGTATCTGCATATTTTTATACTCACCAGAGGCAAACAAGTGACCTCAGTCTCCCAGTCCACACCCAGAGTATTTTTGTCTACTTGTGTGTATCTGACTTTCCTGCCCTGACTTTTAATAGCTCACTCGCTTTCACATTCTCATATTTGTATCGTTATCATTAGGGCCCGAGCACGAAAGTGCCAGGACCCCAACGGTGTCCTGGCACGAAAGTGCATATTTTTGTATTTAAACTGGCAGAGATCATGATCTCTTGCTCAAGAGAGACCTGTGTACAAGAGTAAACATTACAGTTTAAAGGGACAGTTCACCCCAAAAATCTAAAATCTAAATTATATATATATTCCTCTTACCGGTAGTGCTATTTATCAATCTAGGTTGTTTTGGTGTTGGCGATATCGGCCGTAGAGATATCTGCCTTCTCTCCATTATAATGAAACTATATGGCTCTCAGCTTGTGGTGCTCAAAGCGCCGAAAATATGCATTTGAATAACTCAACAGCAATGTCTCTTTCCGGAAATCATGACCTGGTTACTCAAGATATTCCACAGATCTTGTTATGAGCAGTTTCACTTTCTTTCTACCAAACTACACCCTCCAACCGTGCAGAAGGAAGCGTGTGTCTACTCATGGACGAGAGGCTCGCGAGATGTAAACATTAATGGTTCCTCCTCGGCTGAGCTGTAACGTTAGCTAGTTCAGTGGTGCTAGGTGAGCTAGCAGTATCGAGTATAGATACGTGCTTCCTTCTGCGCGGTGATACGGTTGGTGGGTGTTAGCATCGTTAGCTACGTTAGCTACGAGGCTCAGCCGTCGCCATGTTGAGAGCCGTGCAGAGGCAATAGAAACACTCCCAATCTCGCATTTAGCACCTTTAAGTATGGACACACTCACACACATATTTCACATTAAGAAAAGCAACTACAAGTGGAATTGCAAATACGTCATTTAGTGTTTACACATATACTGACATTTATACTTCTTTCCATGCTTCCATTCCAACTTCCGTTTCAGTAATTGTATTTCTACTGCCACTTTAACTTCAGTATTTTAGCATTTGAAATGTTTTAACTGCACGCTTTAAGCAGTGAGGACATGTACATTTTCTTCAGTAAATCTAGCTTTTCTAGTTTTTCAAGTATCATTGCTGAACGCTGAACAAACTTGTTTTTTCCCAATTATTTATGGACTCCACGCCCAAAACCTTTACAACCGTTTTAAAATCAAACCACTTCGTAAAACTATATAAAAAAAAAAATCTAGTTAAACCTGGTGTGCTTATACTAAACTGTGTTGTGAATTAGTTTTTAAAAATTCTAAATGTATACACAACATACAAAGATTGTCATATCTGAGCCTGTTGTGAGACACCACCCCTTTGGCCTAGTTCTCTGAGGACAACAGTATTTTTTTTACTCCAGCGTGCCTGATGATACTTTATGGGACACTTATTAGTTATGGGTAGCGATGAGGCTCTGGCATTTACACTCCGTCCCATTGATGTCAGTGATTTTACCACAGGAACCACATTTTGCAATCAATGAGCTCTATGACGAACAAACAAACGTTATTATGCGTTATTATGTGTTGTGATATTATTAGATTAAGTCTCAGACAGACCCTCAAACTAAACGAAACGCATGTGATCTGTTCAAGGAGCAGATGACTTTTGACTCGTTGGAACCATTAGGACCAAATCAATCAAAACCAGCTATGAAACAATGATGGGGAGTAATAATTAATGAACTTGCAGCAGTGTGAAATGTCTCCACAACCCCCCTTTAAATTCCTCTCTCATCGCCTTCATGTCTTCCCTCCATTCTCATTCCCTCCCTCCTCTTCCCTCCTTCTCCCTCACTCAAGCTACGACTTGCACTCATTTGCCCACCTCCTTCTCTCTCGCAACCAACAACATTCCTTCATCCTGAAACTCCTTCCTCTGTAACAAAAGCGGGAAAAGAAGGAGGGCGGTGATCAGGAAGAAACACTACACTTAATGTTTGTGCGTGCCTGTCTTTACGCAGCTCTGACTGTTTGTTTATATACACAACAGCAACGATGTGATTGCGATTAGGGCAGGGGCTGCTTCGAGTCTGTCGCCATGGCAGCATGCGGAGTATCATTGTCAATAATGTTAAATGTTATGGGAGTTCCCCCCTCAAACATCAGTGAGTCATCAGTTGCACGACCAGAGAAAAAATATCACCAGCAGCAGCAGGGTGACAAAGACATGAGACAGCCAACACAATAGGAAAAATATATATCGCCTGCCCACAAAAGTTGTGGAAACAGTGGCTGAGCTGTTGCATGTGTGTGTAAAGTAAACAGAAAGAAGAGGAGGGTGGGACATGGAGCAAAGAGTAGAGTGGGAGGAGGGGAAAAAGAGGCAGAGGTTATGTGATCAAGGCAGCCAGAGGCTTGTCTGGGCTGGGTGTGGACTTAAAAAGAGGGCTGGGTAAAAGTGGGCGGTAGTAGTTCCTAGTGTTTGTGCATTTAGACTCTGAGTCTGAAATTAGTAACCCTGAGAGCAGGAGGAATTAGACTTGAAGAGACACACAGCCATCAAACAGTAAGTCAAAGTTCTTCTTCTTATACTTTTTGCATCCCTCTGCATGTCTCACTTCTCTATAGATGCTTCAGAATGATAAAAGAGTGTTTTTTTAATAGGAGTTCTGCACGTTTGTTTCAGTATTTTCCATCTTTAGTCAAGAAAAACTACTGCTAAGTAAAGGCAGGTGTGTGTCTGTGTGTGTGTGTGTGTGTGTGTGTGTGTGTGTACCTCCCCCATACCTGTTCAACTTCTCAGGCAACTTTGCTACTGAATTACTGTAACTCCCTCTGTACTGGCCAGGTGTGCCGTTTTCCAGATGTGTCCAGTTCCTGTAGCAATGCTAAAGTGACTAGTTTGAATGCAAATTGTGTTTTTAAAAGGCACAGGACTACTTTTCAAATGGATTATTAGCATTCTTCAAATCTAGCCTCAGCTTCACTTGTTCCATTTTGCGTAATGGAAAATATGCCACAGCCAGGCCAGATGTAAAAATCCCAGCAGCAAGCAGCTGACACGTCTTGTTTTTGAAGAGTTTGGAAAAACGTCTGGTCAAATTATTCCACGAGTGTGTTTCATATTAAAGAAACTGCTGAGCATTTAACTTCGCTTTGTATTTGTTTCCGTCCAGAAGTTGTTCATTAAAGTTCAGCCATCTGGTAGAAGTCTGTACAAATATTAAAACACTTTCACATCCTTGTGAAGCAGATGAAAGGTTGGGAATATTTGCAAAGATGTGCCAGGCAGTGATCGCATATGTCCCAGCGTAGCCAGTGTCTGTATATTTGTGTGTGGTTTGCGTGCGAGTGAGCTGGCGAGTATGTGCGTGTGTGTGTGTGTGTGTGTGTGTGTGTGGACCCAGCCCTTGACCACTCCTTTTACCGTGCAGAGAACCAGCACATTCCAGATGTGCCTCTTCCTCTGTTCACACCCAGTGCGGACCCGGTACCGCAGATAGTTTACACACAAGTAAGAACGCTACCAAAATAAACAGATCAACTCTGTGATATGTCAGGGCAGAACCACCTGTGGAGGGAGCAGGGAAGTTAGAACCATTGCAGTTATAGTAAAGAGGCCTAAGGAACAGTGGAGAGGAGAAGGTTTTTATAGTGTTTTGGGGTTACGGTGTGTAATAGTGCGTCGTAATTCAAACCAGGGGGATCGGGCGTGGGCCAGAGAGGCTGCTAGGATAGCAGGTATTCTCTACAGTTATTTTAAGGAGTGGCGGGATCTTGGAAGCTACAAGACAAGCCCAAACTCATCTGCCCGCCATGAGCTTCCCTCCTAAACACACACACACACTCTCTCTCTTTACCAAGACTTATCTGTCTGCCCAACTGATTTTGTTTACTGATCTTAACTGAACAAGTACACCACACATCAACACCTCTGAATCTCGATAGGAACATTATCTCGCCGCCTATTTGCAGGCATTTCAACTGCGTTAGCTGTAACTCAAAAGTAATTAGCAGTTGTGAAGCCACACCCTGAGTGGGTGCCAGGTTTTGGCATTGCGTTGCTGCTCTGAGTGTGTTTATGAAGATGTGTGTGTGCGTGTGTGTGTGTGTGTGTGTGTGTGTGTGTGTGTGTGTGTGTGTGTGTGTGTGTGAGCTGTCATTAATGGCTGCCTTTCTGAAACCGGGCAGGAAGTGTGCAGCCTTTGTTATTGGCAACTTTTGATGCTTTCTGCTCATAGTAGCTGCCAATCTGCTCAGTGTGTGTGTGTGTGTGTCTTTTTAAGTTGAGTATGAGTTAGCCCTCCAGTTATATTCATCCTGCATGATGAAGGGTGGAAAGTGGTTTAACAAGTTTCCTCTTGTGCTTCTCTCTCTCTCTCTCCAGGACCGTCATCATGCTGATCCTCCTAGCTGGCATCTTTGTCCTTCACATCTTAGGCATCATCCTCCTCCTGGTGGCCACCATTGACAATGTAAGTACATCTCTTCGCTGCGTTTCTTATTTGCGCACACCTGCACGACGCGGCGCTACACAGGCTCCTCGCAGCCTCGAGGCGTAGTCGTCCCTGCATAATCCCTAACTTCCTCCCTAGTTTCCTCCCTAGTTTGAGTGTTAAAGTGACAGAGCTGAGGAGTTATGTGTACATCTCCTGGCACGCTGACAGACAGCAGAGAGTCAAGACTTATGAGTGATTGGCTGCTCGCTTCACTCGAGGCCCTCATTCCTTCTCTGTCAATGGTCCGCTGTTCTTCTCAGGGCCTCATATTTGACATTTCTGGGTGACAGATGGGGCCGGCCACGGTGTCGTCACCCTGTGCCACTGAGTGCGTTTACACTGCAGGCGAGGTGTCAGTCAGACGGTGCGCATACACATGTAAATATGTCAGATTCTTGCCGGTGTTGTGGTGAGCGCTGCATACCAGAGTGAGACCTGTGGAATGCCTCAGTGACAGGGGGATGTGCATTCCTCCCTCCGTTTTGCTTGCAGCTGCCCCCGAATGCATGTCAGAACACAGGGTGAACACACACAGCTATGTTTACGCACTCTCCTGCTTTGAGTTCTCCTCATTTCTTCTCTCTGTCCCCCAATATTGATTCATTAACTTTCCTTCAGCATGTAGGAACACATTTATGCAACCGCTGCAACGAAAGTCAAAACATTTCAAATGTAAAATGCTGTCGCTCTGCCCTTCCCCTCAGGCCTGGTGGATGACCGACACCATCTCCACTGATGTGTGGGCCCAGTGGATCAATAAAGCCGGAGTGTGGAACTACACCGACCTTCCCACGGGTTCACACTACCCACAGGGTAAGCCAAACACACCGCCCATGATGCAAAAAAAGCCGAGTCAGGAGAACCTGTTTGCACGCATACAACACTTCAACAAAGTCATATTTAATTCCCAATAAAAAACAATGTTTGCCTACAACGTTTCATCAATTTTCTGCCACACTTTACAACTGTACCGCCTTTATTTGACACCAGTGGCTGAAATAACCGCATTTCATTAGAGCCCCTGAAAAAAAGTGTTCATTCCTAAATGTCCACGATCAAAGTTAAAAAGATATCTTTTGGTATCATTTATTAAATGATACTATATCTCAAATCCTGATTGATGCACAGAAGTACGTGACATCACCTTTTTTCTACGCTATAAATACAAACCTTTAAGTGATGCCAAAAAACCTGTACAAGCATGTAGCTGTGGCGCCATTTCTTCTGGCATCTTTCCACAACATGTGCATGTAAATTAATTGGGGACACGCAATGGGGTTGCAGTTATCCAAATTAATTTTTTTGCATTTCAAATTAAGACGGTTATAGCTCAAAACGATGCTGCCATGTAACACCAAGAGATCAAATTGTGCAGCAAAGCTGCAAGTGATGACTTGTGTTTATCTCCTGAACCTCATGTATGCTGATGTATAGTGAGGGGTATAGTTTTGGTTGTACTGTAATTACAACTTTAGACCTTGAAAACATACAGAGTTGTTGTTTGTCTTTACACAGCGTCATAATCAGCATGTTTTAAAATACCAAAACATTTGGGGTGCATCATTCCTGCCATTCAGCTTTCAGCATTTTTCAGCATTACAGTTTCCTGGGTGTGTCAGTGTGACGTTTAGCACATCGTCTTCATTGTGTTGCTCTCTCTGTCTCCCCCTACAGATTACCTCCAGGCGGTGCAGGCCAGCTCAGTGCTCGCTTGTATATTCTCCATCCTGGGCATCTTTGTGTTTGTGGCTCAGCTCTTCACCCTCGAGAAAGGACAGAGGTTCACCATCTCCGGCGTCTTTCAGCTCCTCGCCTGTGAGTATCTTTGTTTTGTATCTTCACTACTCTTCATTTCTCTCTTCCTCTGCCCCCTCTCTGACGTCCACATCTCCTTCCCCTCCAGGCCTATGCATCATGATCGCAGCCTCCATCTACACAGACCGCTTCCACCTTGAGGGAGCCCAAGGCTGGTACGGTCACTGCTACATCCTGGCGTGGATCTCCTTCGCCTTAACGTTCATCTCTTCCATCATTTACTTTGTGCTACGCAAGAAGACAGCGTGAGAAGGACACTAGTGCTAGACTCCAACCAGCCCAAAATCCTTTGGCTGGATCTACTCTTTCAGCTGAAATCTGGTTTTAGTTATAGGTGGTGTAAACAGTGTTTATATACATCAGATTTGAGCTGCTAGTGTATGTTCAGCTACAGATATAGCCGACCTGTTGATCCTCTCAAATATGTACTCGTGTTTAATTGAGTCCGCTGTCAGATTGTCAGGAGTGTTTTGGGTATTTCTGAAGTAAAAGGCAAACTCAATCAATCACAGTTGTATTTGAGTGTATTTTCAACCCAGAGTTTGGGCTGGATTTCTGAGGCATCTAAAGATTAAGAATATTTTTGTTGTTAACTGAACAAATTTGCCTTATGATATAAGATGCTATGATAAATTAAGATCTATCAATATTCTGGCTTTTAACAAAAGCAGGTTGAAGAGTAAAATGTGTGGTCCTTTTGTTGTTGTTGTAATGTACATTTACATATGGATATGAGTGTTGGATAAAAAGGGGGAGTTTATTATTTTGTTCTCGTTATTTTATTGTTAGTTTCATCAATTCTATTTCATTTATCTGCTCTGGTCTTACTTTATATAACGTGCCACTAATTAAACAGCGTGATGGCATCGATCAGCAAAGCTGTGCCTGTTTGAAGTCTCAAAAATCTGTTCAAAAGTTCATTCATATGTTGCCTGTTGCAGATTTGTGTGTAATCTAATGATAAGACAATGTGATGATATAAAATCAGTCAAATAATACAGCTGAGTTTTGTAATTATTTGACATCAAACTGGTATAAGCGAGGAAGTGCAATGCCAAATCATATACGAACTCTTACACTACATTACTGTCCTGACAGTTGATACAAAGCTTTTTTGAAAATAGGTAAAAGTAATGAACCCCAAACTAGCGGGACTTAAAATTATTTTCTGTTCTGTCCATGAGAAATGCAGCAAACACACCAATATATTAAAGATTTTGAGTTCCACTAGTATGTATGAAACTTGCCTTTTTACCTAAATCCACTAATCAAATAACTTGTCTGACTGTTAATCCAACCATATACCGGTAACATCTGCTCTGTTTCCGCCCAGTGTGACAGAAAGGCACCTGCCTTGACTCTTGAAGCGTGAGATATACTATGTAAATATGTTTTGTTTCCCATAATGCTCTGTATGTCTGATGTTGTTTTATTTTTGCTACTGTTATTTCTCATTATGGATGGCAATGACAATGACTTTTACAATATTAAAACTTGACTTCCAACCAATTATTGAAGTTATTTCTTGTTTTTCCCCCGATAGTTTTCATAAGAATTGAAGAGTAGTTGTAAATGTGTTTAATTATATTCTATTGGCTACTTTATTAGAATGATTGTTTTTCATTTGAGGCTTTGCAGACAAAAAACAGTAAAATGTTTCAAACAGCCAGCAGTCTGATGATCCAATTTATTAAAATTTTGTGCATTAGCCAAACCAACATCTACTGTTTAAAGGTGCTAAATGCAAGACTGGGAGCATATCTATTGCCTCCGCACGGCTCTCAACATGGCGACGGCTGAGCCGGCGGCTCGCAGCTAACGGAGCTAACAAAGAATGTGTATTGATAAGAAGTGAAAGCCAATTGGTCGTTCCATTGCAACATCAGCGCCCAGCAGCAAAGCTACGCTTCCGCCATTTTGGACTGAAAGTGACAACCAGTAAAACATCTGCAAAAATGTTTTTGCCCGGCCGCCTCCCAGAGGAGCATAAAGTGAGCGATGGACATAAATGGAAGTTAGAAAAATCCAGCACACAAATTTTTCGGACCTCCAAAATGGATGTCAGAAACCATGGATGTATAAGAGGTTGTGTCCTGTGCTTTTGCCCTGTGTGTTAGTAAATAGCCTACAACTACATTAAATTCTGTTTATGTCGTGCTACTATCTCTACTAGCTATTGGCCGATAGCCGGTTGTTTGGGAACAGAGACGTTAATACATCCAACACGGTACAGGCTTACAGCATACAGCCCATGGGTGTATTATAAGATGATAAAAGTGATGAATTACAGCCAATATATCCATTATTACAGTCACATACAGCTAGCAGGAGGCTGGCAGAACCATATATGTCATATTAGCGTGCAGGGCGGTGCAGTCCCGTAGGTCTGATGCACGTTCATTATGCTATCATGCTATTTAAGTGTTTGCACTGGGAAGTTGATGTACTTTAAAAAAATATCCTCTGATTTACAAACGTCTCTTTATACATCCATGGCCACGGGCTCATTGGCGTTTCAGTCCAAAATAGCGGCAGCCCTACCGCGGCACCATCTAGCAGCTGTTGTCAAACAAGCATCAGAGTTTCATCTCTTTGCTTCTATACTCTTTGGTGCTAACAGCGTTAAGAGTGAAAACTACGACAACTGTGCTGACAGAGCTAACAGTGTTAAGCTGGGGGGGGAATCGGAGGGTGGACGCTACGCTTCCGCAATTGCACCGTCGGTCGGGACGGGGTTATCAACTGTAACCGCCGTATGAGTGCAGAGCAGCGGTCATGAGCTAGCCAGTGGGCCACGCTCACATGCACTAACATGCACTAAAAGCATGTGCAGCCGGCCCGAATATGTCAACAAAACATGGAGAAGCTCAGACTTCATTCTCTGCTCAGGTAGACATTACTCCTCTATATCTTTACATAACAAACAGTTGTTTGCTGCTATATTAATGCTCTGGGTATCGTATAGAGCACCTTTAAACTATGACAATTGCAAATAGTTTTAGTACGATTTTTTTTCAAATAATAGAGTTTATGAAGCGTTTCTGTACCATATTCAGTTTACAATACTGATCTCTGCATTTACCCTTCCCTTCGTGATTATGATCAAAGCTGATTCATCGGGTCACTGAACTGCTGACTATGTAAAATCTGACCATAACAAACATTAAACTGCTTCACCAAGACAGGCGCAGGTCCTCTAGTCACAGAACAATCTGGATATATGCAGTAGTTCAAAGTGGGCCGTAGTCGTCCTCTGGCCCGTAATGGTCCTCCTGGTGTCCTGGCACGGTCAGGTGGACGGAGAAGGACGGGTTGGGTGATGGAGACGGAGACGGAGAGGGTAGCGAGAGGCGGTGGAACTGGGATGCAGGCGCAGGGTGGGAGGGAGGAGGAGGGAAGGAGTCGGAGTGGGGGAGAGGTAGGGAGTGGGAGTGCGTTAGCCTCGAATTGGAGGCCAGCAACGCTGCTGGCGGGGGATCGTAGTAGGGAGACAAGTGGGAGATCCGGGGGGGAGACGGGGGACCTGCCAGGGTCATGGCTATGCTCGCGGGGGTGTAATAAGGTGGCAGGAGCCCCGAGAAGTTAAAGCTGCAAGCGTTGAGGCTGGACATACGTCTGGGCCCCACCATCAGGACCTTCTTGGTGTAGTTGTTCAGAGTGGAGACGCCGGCTGACATGCAGACAGTGAAGGCAAACCAGGCCACACTGATGGAGACAGACAGAAACAGGAAGGGGATCACAAGCAGGTGGTTTGCTTGTTGTTTTGTGTGTTCTACATACCTGCGCAAAAGTTGTGTAACCAAATATCTATTGGGCCAATTCAGAGTTTGACTTGAGGGAAAATACAACAACTTGTAAAACTGGAAGAGCAGGATTGTCTTTTTTTTTCAAGAAGCAAAAACACCCTCAAACCACAGAACAGAACAGAGGCTTTCAAGAAATCCTCTTTTTTTCTATCCAACGGTAAAATACATTTTGTCCAGGGGGATAACTGTTTGTTTTTCTTTTTGAACTTGTCCAAAGAATCTGATTTGCGTGTGCCAAGTAGACACAAACCAGGTGATAGCGGAATATAAAAAAAAGTGATCTTGCGATGGGATCACACCAGCTGCGACGCCAAATCAGGCCAGGGGCGTAAAGTGTGTGTCCCCACTTCCTACCGACCTTCTTCCCGTGCCCTTGCTCGGACCACACCCATCTTCGAACTCGGCCTTCATTTTGATCTCAACTACGCAACTGTAAAGTTTTCTGACTGCATCTTGCACGGTTATGCATCTTAAGCGTTTTATACTCTGACTCCAGATGCAGATTTTATTGCTTTGATAAAATCTGTCCACAGACAGAAATATAAACACCTGGCAAAATACTCAAAACAGCTTCTGTGGTGGTCCCCGCTCTCCAGAACCACATTTTGTCGTGATGACACACACACATACTCTCAAGGTATGTACAAACCACACGCTGTCACGGCTGCTTACGAGAGTGAACGCTGCAACATATGAAAAACGTTCCCTTTCTGCTTTTTACAGACACAAAAACATGTCAGAGTTCATTCTGTGCAGCTTTTCTGGAATACAATATATTCAGTGTAGTTTTAAGTTGAGAGAGTTTCTGCCTTATATAAGAGCGTTTATGAATTTCAAACAGAAAGACTTATTAGACTTATTATTTACCACTGCTGGTATACTCTCCAGCAGGCTTTTATATAACTTAGGGATACAGTTCAGTAGTTAGTTGTTACTGTAAAGTACAGTATACACTCGATTTTAGAAGATTTGGGTTCTTGCAAAGAGCCTCTATTTGACTGAACCATGTGACGGACTTGAACAAATCTGAATTAATGGGTGGATGATATGATTTCTTGCAACTGACTAAAAAATATAAATATAGAACGCTTCTCTAATTCCTTTGTCATGCCAGGGTTTAAATGAATCATCACTTAAGCAGGAAGGAAGACACATAGATTTCTCCATGTTCTTGTGACACTGTTCAAGAATGTCAGAGTGATGCCTTCAGGGCTGTCGGTTCCTTATTCACGAAAACACTGCAGAAGCTGTAGTTGTGAAATTTGGATTTTAAATGGACTCATTGAAAAGGAGCTCAAACAGAGCGTTTCAGACAGAGGGTGAAAAGAGGTGCTGCAGCAGTCGGTATGTAAACATGTTCTAGTAGAAATCCAAAATACAAGTACTGTATGCACCTGAAAATGAGCATAATAGGTCCTCTTTAAAGGAACAATATGTAGCACTGACAGATAGCATTTAAAATGGGTAACAGCAGTCCAAATTGTAGCTGAGGCCCAGCCGCTCCTCTGCTTTGACTGATACCAGTTAGTGCACGTTTTCTCTATTTGAGGGTTACCTTCTAGACACGACGGCGTTAGCAGCAGTAGTCGGAATCACCTCACTGGCTGTGTGTCTCAAATACTTGCTGCCTTGATAACCCAGCTGCACACGGACCAAAGAGAGATGTGCGCGAGGCTGTTAAGGCTTTTAATCTTGCGTTAACGTTATCTCTGTTGATCCAGTTTGTTTGCTTGTTTCCATGGCTGCAGAAGTCTGCGTTTGTGTGCCAATTTGTTTCATATGTGACAACGGGGGGGTGTCGAAATGGGCAGCGGACGGGATCACGACGCTCCGGACCGGAATGGAAATTTTAAAGGAGAACAGACTGGCTGTAGCATTGTTGTCAGAGAAGCCAGTATTTCAATGCAGCATGTGTCCTTAATCTCTGATGACATATCATGGTCATTTTATGATTTATTACAGAAAATACATTACATATTGGTCCTTTAATGTTTGCTTTTTAAGTAAATGCACAACCAAAACCCTCGTGCACTATGTTCCAGTAGGACATACTGAGGATCTCAGTACGCCTGGATCCTTTTGCAATCAGGCCCCACTGTGTGTGTGATAATAGTGCACAGCGTGTTTGATGAACTCACTAGAACGCCCAGGAGTAGCCGTAGCTGTGAGGCTTGAAGTCTTCTTGTCCCATTGAGGCAGTGGTCTGAAACACCTGCATGAACATCATGTGACCCACCATCCCCAGCAGACCTGTGAAGGACAGAGGGAGGAGATATACCAAACTGGTTACTGGTTGTTCTAAGTTGTTATTAAAGTCTGATTCAATTAGCCATCTAAAAAAAACGCTGTACCTGCCAGGACTGTGAAGACCGCAGCAAAAGAGTTAAGCAGCTGGCCACAGCGCTGCGTGGAGGGGCACCAGGCCCTGATACACAACTGCACGGACAGCAGCGTGCAGCTGATTACCAGCAGACCGACATACATGATCTCCAACGATAGAGACAGCCACATCATTGCTGTGGAGGGAGGAGAAGAGGCTGAGCACAAAGACAGACGAAGGTTTGGATTTTAAACGATCAATGCGAGAGCAAAGTGCCCACGAAAAAAAGCAGGAGGACGTGATGAATTCATTTACCTTTTTCAGATTCAGGAGTCAGAGTATAAAACGCTCGACACTTCTCCTCTAGGAATCAAAAGACAAACGTAAATGTAGTAATAAACTCAAAAATGTAAAATACATTAGCTTTATACCAACATTGTATTTCCATTTCCAAGAGGAAGTGAATTCAATAATCGTTCAGCCTGTGCATATATGGTAGTATATATTGTACATTTAAATGAACACTGCAATCTAATTACTGTGTGAATAAGCAGAAAAGTGTTCGCATGGCCTGAAGTAACCAGATGGGAGATTATGAGATGTGTTTGGTATAAATCTGGAAGGATGGGGCCCGCGGGAAAACTCTTAGCGGCACCACAAAATGAGACTTTGTCAGCGTGTTTTGTCTTTCATTTCACTCATTAATTTCAACATGAAAGTATTTTGTTTTCACCCCCAAAATGTGTTCTTGCCACCACTGCTAGCAGTGCAATTAAAAGAGAAGAAAAAGAAAAAAATAGAGGCAACCTGTTTCTGCAGTCGGTTAAGCTTCTTTGGGGCTTGTTTACCAATGTGTTTACATGACAGCTGCAATAATCAGAGTAACGTATTTGGCCCTGAAAGCTTGGAAACAGATGCAAACAAGACAAGGCACAAGCAAATGAAGAATACGTTTTCATCAACTTAACACATGCGCAACAATTAGGAGACACTGCAAAATGAGAAAACAACCAATGTCAAGTTGGTGCAAACGTTTTCTTCATTTGCTTGTGTTTTGTCTGATTACACTGTATTTTGGTTATGATATGCTTTATGTTTTTGCAGCGAGTTTCTGTATTTGGTTGTGTTTTCTCACTTTGTTTTTTTTTCTAAATGCTGTGCATGTGTTGTCAGATTGGTCAGTTTGAGGTGACAGTTTGCATAATGTTTAAATGCTTTGAAGTAAACTGATAGGAGATTTGCCTATAAGATCTGTTTGGTGTAAGTCTGGAGGGATGAGGTTTTATAAAAAAACTCAGAAGCATCTCCTGTATTTTTTTCATTTTGGTGATTTTTAAAATTTCAACATAAAAGCTTTTTGTTTTCATCCCCAAAATGTGTTTTTTTTCCCCTCCACTGCAAGCGATGCCATTAAAAAAAAGAAACCTGTTTCTGCAGTCGGTTAAGCTTCTTTGTGGCTTGTTTACCAAAGTGTTCACATGACAGCTGCATTAATCAGAGTACCGTATTTGGCTCTAAATTACATTGGCTCATAAGCTCAACGCACTGTGACTTACAAAACAGAAGCAAACAGACAAAGCACAAAGAAATGAGGGAAAACACTGCAAAGTGAGAAAACACACCCAATGTCAAGTTTGTGAAAAAATGCATTCTTTATTTGTTTGTGTTATGCATTGTATCCGGTTGTGTTTCAAGTTTTTGCAGCGTGTTTCTGTATTTGGTTTTCTGAATGCTGCGCGTGTGTTATCGAAATTGATTTTCCCCTTTTGCCTTTGTTTTGTCTATTTGCATGTGTTTTCTTAAGCTGCAGTGCATTGAGCTCTCAGGGCCACCGTACTAAATTAATCAATAATTAAGCTACAATACAGTATTCAAGAAAAATAACACATTTTAATAGTCATGAATATTTGAATTACATAATGAATAATCTATTCATTAATACATCAAAGAAGGACATGTATAGCCCTTGTAGCAGCAGCTGCAGATTAGGAGGACTGGTGTTTGCTTTCACCCCTGCCAACCATTACCTATTGATTTATACAACTGACCACATAAGTTAGATAAAACCTTTGGCTGAACTTCAGTATCATTCAAACTCAATCCTTCAAATCAGTTGCAAATCAGCCGCAAATGAGACGGTGAAAAAACCCGGCCGATGTTTGTGAATCCTATTAACCTTTCTCTCTCTGGGTTTCTAATCCATAATTGAGTCATGCTGTTAAAGTCTAAATCTCCACCAGCAGAACACACACTGATGATAATCCTCTTTGGGCTGCAGCGCGTACCCAAACACACACTCGCTCAGACACACAAATACAAATTAACACACCCGAGGCCTCAATTCATCCCACCACCTTGGATTGCCTCTCCCCTCCTGTGACCTACTTCATTGTCTGTCGCACTAGTGCCACAGTTAGTTTGGTTCACTTCCTGTTTCTGTGCCAATCCTTATCTCACCTTGGGAATATCCTGCACTACACATGACCCGATCAGCACAAATGACCAGGGGCAAGCTTATGAAATCCCTCACGATGATACTGATTGTTTTCTGTAAACACGGCTACATGTATAACTGAGGTCTCTCCGTGCTTCTGTGTGCCTTACAAATCCTGTGTTCGTTCATTTATTAATTTCCTCTGCCTGCTTAATCCTTTTTCAGGGTCACTAGTGACACATCTGGGCTTTTTTAATGTCTGCAACATTGGCTTTTGACCTTCCTGGTGTTTCATTTTCAGCTGATTGAACAGGGGGATTTATTTTCCGTCACGTCTTCACCTTTTCAGACACATTTCCTCCTTTTAGACATGTCATGGAAATCAATAATATGTTCTAAATATGTCATATTTCTCCTCTCTTACCCCATGCGTCTGCGTAGATGTCTTCCTCGCAGATGAGGAACAGGCCAATATGGAAGGCGGGGAAGACGAAGCGGTCGTCCCCCGTCTCCCAGGAGAACTGGACGTCGGAGGAGTGGGACACGCCGGGAACGGGGATGCAGTTGGTGTGCTTTGTGGCCGTGCAGAGAGGCTTGGGCAACTTCTGGCTCCCCGAGCACCAGTAGGAGGACATGAGGGCCATGCCACCCATGAAGAGAGATATAACCGTCTGGATGAAGGAGAGGCGAGGTGAGCGTATCTGCTGCAGGAACGCCATCACGCAGGGATTAAACGAGGGCTCGGGCTGGTGGAGGATGAGTAAGGATGGAGACAGATGTGCAAATATTCAAAAGATATTCAAAAAGTAACAGCACTGTATGTTAAATGTCTGACAAGGGAATATCTAAATGTAAGTTTTTCCAGAGTTAATCTACTTGACTTTAGGTACACCTCCACTCTTGCATGTCACTAAAAATATCCCCAGCTTGTTCTTAGTTTCCAAGGAGAAGCAGCTCTCTGCCCAATTGCCTGAGATGATTAGCGAGGTGTTTGGAAGAGAAGGTTGCGGGGGAGCCGGCGGTTTTTACATGACTAATCACATTTAAAGAATAAAAAGACTGTGACAGAAAATCAGCACACTACTGGTAATTGGTGGCGAAGACAGGCAGCTGAATCAGAGGAAAATAGGTGAAAATTGCTGTCACCATGGAGCCTCTCCAGGAGACAGATGCTCAAACCGGTACCTCTGAGCACTTGACGTCAAGCAGTGAATTCAATTTGAACGAAGGAGAAAAAAAAAGCGCTCACCTCCTACAGCCTCTCTTACTTCGTACTGTGTCCTCAGTTCCCTCATGGAGTTGAGCGTGGAAGGTGAAAGAAACATCCGGCCCCGGCTCCTCTACCCGTCTGCGCTCCCTTTCACTCTTCATCAGATAGTGGGAGTGACAGAGGACTTTGGCAGCCACGCTGACCTCTGTGAGCGGAGTGACTGTCAGTCTTTATGATCCAACCCCAGCGGTCAGACACAACTGTGAACGTAGCACACACACACACACCCTCCTCTTCTCTAATCCATCCGTATAAATCCAAACCAGACAGCTCTGTTCCATGTTTTCATTATGATTCCTAGGCTCATTTTTGATCTATTTCATTCATCTCTCCTCCTCTTATCTGCCCCCTCTTCCAATGCTGTTCTGTAAAAGCAATGCAGCACTCACTGATGTTTTGATGTGGAAATCAACCTGACCTTGAAATGGTGAATAAATATGTCAGATACACACTATAACTTGGATAATATTGCTTTGCAATACCATATGTATACCTCAAATTTCAGTGCCAACTATTTGAATCTGAGGTGGTGACCCCACAAGAGGGGGCTCTAAAGGTTAGGGTTATTTAATAACTGCAGTCATCTGCAATCACTTCACTGCAAAGGTTTGCTGTTTAACAGTTACTTTTATAAAATTATATTATATATTGTTAATATTTTTTCATACAATTGAACTGAACATTTTTAGGTTGGTTTGGTCAAGATTGTAAGCATACATTAAGTAGCTGAACATTTTAACCACTCATCCATTACGTTCAGCTCACTAAACTGTTCATGCATTGACATTACTTTGTATTTTACCACTTCTCCAATCTTTTTAGCTATTTCAACCGTTTTCCTATTACTTTTAGTTTCAGCTGTTTATGCATTACGTGTTTGGTATGTCACCATTTCTCCAATAGTTTTAGCAATTTGAACCATTTATCCATTACTTTTCCTATTATTTTCTAGCTAACCATAAATTGTTAATGCATTACCTTTATCTATTTCAACCATTTAGTTATTACTTTTGGTTAAGTATTTCAACCGTTTATGCATTAGGCTACTTTTTAGGTATTTCACCATTTCTCCTTTACTTTTAGCTATTAACCATTTAGCCATTACCTTTCTATATGTTTCAATAATAGCTATCCATTATCCACCTTTTATACTTTTAGCTATTTCACTTTTTGGGTATTTCACCATTTTAACCATAACTATTTGCACCATTTATCAATTACTTTTAGCTATCTACTTCAACTGTTTAACCATTACTTTTGGCTAACTATTTCAATTGTTTAGCTATTAGCTTTAACTAACTATTTAAATTTTTTAGCCATTGCTTTTAGCTCGCTATTTCAACAATTTATCCATTAATATTAGCTAACTATTTTGACCATTTAATCTATCCATTACTTTTAGTTGGCTACCTATCTATTTCAATATATATATATATTTATTTTTTCATATTAACCAATACAACGCTCCTCTACTCAGTCTTTCCACCTTCCCTGTAGCAGCGTCTGCAGAAGTGCCCCTGGTTGGGATTCACTCTGTCCTACTGTAAGCCATTGCAGCAGGAAACATTAAATCTTGGTTCATAACATGGAGCCAACTGCAGTTTAATTTAGGACAAAGAAAAACCTGAGCTAATGCACAAATATACACCCGATTATACTAAATGCCACTGTGATGCTTCAAATTTTGAAAATCTGCTTTCTCCTTTCATGACAATTGCATTTTTACACCTATTTCAACTTTTACCTAAGCTAAACCTGACATTTCGGTTTTCTATTTTTACATTGAAGCTGCTCTAGTTTCTTTAAGTCAAATTCTTCACAGTGTGACACCTTGTTCAGACACAGATTGACAGAATTGACGTGGTGCAACAGTTTCTAGACTCAAGAGAGTGCACCCATAACCCGTCATCTAAAGACAGTCTGGAGGAGTCGGAATGGGGTTATGCACTCAAACTGAAAAGGCGAGAGGAAGAAACGAGGGAGAGACAGAAATAGAGACGGAGATAGCTTGTGTGCATATGTGCCATAGAGAGATAATTGAGAATACATGTGAAAAAAAAGAGTTTGGTAAAATTGGGAAAGAAATCAGGGCAGAATATTGTGTATAATGAAACTGAAACACGGGGTTTCATCAGAGCAACGAAAATAACTTTCAGAAATAAGAAGAGCGTACTTGAAGCATTTTTTAAGTGTATTCATAATTCATATACATATTGACAGGTTTCTAATACAGCATGGTTTGATAGTGTAACTGTCTTCTCAGCTTGACTTCTTTTTTTTTTTTTTTTTTACAAGAATAACAATAAAAAATGATAAAGACAACACCATGTACGACTCACTTTTAAATTTTATGGCAATGCTTCTTTTGAATGGATTTTGCATCTCCCGATTAAATCGCTGCTGCTGTCGCTCAAGAATGAAACCATTCAGAAGTACTTGGTAAGGCTCGCTCCCCATTGGTCAGTACGGTTGGCCAATCACAGCCACTCATATGACATCCTCTCCAAAGTTTCCAGTTCCAAAAAAATTTTTTCATCGCTGTAACGACCTGTCAGTCAAACGTAAACTTCCTATGTAGAACGCAGTGCACCCAGTACACAGTTCCACGACGATGAAAACTCTTCAGCGTCCCGTTCATCTTCTTCCTGTCAGCACGGTTAAAGATGTCGGACACGCATTAGTCCATAGTGTTATCTCCTCCTCTTACAAGGCTCGGTCCTTCTCTTTGCACGTTACGAACATTTGTACTTGAAAAATAAGATTGTGTCCATCGGATTCTTCATGAATACTATCTGTACCGTAAAAACCCCAGTGATGAAAAATAAGAACACTTTTCAAAAGGACCAAAAATGGAATCAAAGACCCAGATATCGGCATTTTTTTTTGTTTTGTTTCTCACACACGCGCGCACGCACACACTCACACTCATTTCTCACTCATACACGTGACTTTTGAAAGGCAACAGATGTCCGTTCTCCAAGGCAATAATGTCTTTGTGGCAAACTCGACCCTGACATTCCAGACATCACTCTGGCTCCTCCCTCTCCAGGAATGAAAAAAAAATGAATCCAATTTCATGTGTTGACTGAATATAAAGTGAGATACATCCATTTCATTTTCATGAGTAAATACTGATGAGAATACAAAATAATAATGAGGACTAAAATAATAATTGTGGTCATCCTAATATCATAAAGACAAAATACTACTTGTGAGAGGATACAAAATTCTCCTTTTCTTTTCTGGGTGTGACACCCAACTTGCTCCCGATACGCCTCTTCAAAGAAACATAAAAAAACAAAACACCTAAAAAAAAAGAAAAAAGGTAAATGATAATACAGATGATGATAAACAGGTTGAGGGTGTTTGTGAAAAAATCAAAGTGAGCCTAGAGAGGAAGTTTGTTTCTTTTGTTCTCTACAGAAAAGTTCCTCCATCAGTCTCATTTTATTCCGCTTCGATCTCTGTAGTTTTTTTTTTCTTTTACTTGTAGCTCCGTTCCTCTATGTTGCATGTCCATGTTTTTTTCTTTTTCTGCTTTTAAGTAAAGAGCAATGATTCTCTTAGAAAAAAAAAAAAAAAAGGTTTCTTTTCTCCATTGTCTTAAAATGTAAATAATGCTGATTCCCGGTGAGAAATTGTACATTCCCTTTTGTTGTTCTCGGTCACAGATGCCAGTCCTGTCCTTTCACATTTCGGGCTGCTTCGCAAACAAAAGTCTCATTTGTCAGTCTTCTATTGTCCAAAGTAACCTTGGAAAGGGAACACAGACAACTTGAGGTTAGTATCATCACCAAGGGCCGACGCATTTTGATACAAAGAATGAAATGCTTTCCCAATAAGCACAGTTTCTTTAATGGAGACGACCTCTGCGAGAAGTCTTTTGAATTGGACCAATAGGCAGATAATCACAGGTTTTATTGCCAAACAGTCCTTTACTGATTATTTGAAACAATGGAAGACTCCACATTATTTAAATGTGTATGCACCCAAATCTCTCTTTTGTTTTTAATCCAATGAATTTGTATCTAGAATTACCACCTCGTGGTTGTATGCCTTTGTCAACCCGTCAAGTTGCAGTTTACATCCATGTCTGTTCAAACCATTATCACTACATCATTTTATCCTGTTAGACATTTGTGTGAAATTGTCATAATCATTAGTATATAAATTCGTGAGTTATGGCCAAAAATGTGTTTTGTAAGGTCTAATCAGTTCATACTTGAGTCCAAGTGAATGTGAAGTGAAATTTGAAGAAATTCCCTCCAGGCGTTTCTGATATATCACGTTCACTAGAATGGGACGGACGTACAGACATACGGATGGACAACCCGAACACTAGAGCTGTCAATCGATTCAAATATTAATTTATTCGCAAATTAATCACACATTTTTTATCTGTTCAAAATGTACCTTAAAGGGAGATTCATCAAGTATTTAATACTCTTATCAACATGGGAGTGGACAAATAATAAATCTATGTATATATTTATTATTGGAAATCAATTAACAACACAAAACAGTGACAAATATTGTCTAGAAACCCTCACAGGTACTGCATTTAGCATAAAAATATATGCTCAAATCATAACACAGCAAACTGCAGCCCAACAGGCAACAACAGCTGTCAGTGTGTCAGTGTGCTGACTTGACTATGACTTGCCCCAAACTGCATGTGATTATCATAAAGTGGGCATGTCTGTAAAGGGGAGACTCGTGGGTACCCATAGAACCCATTTTCATTCACATATCTTGAGGTCAGAGGTCAAGGGACCCCTTTGAAAATGACCATGACAGTTTTTCCTTGCGCAAGTTTGGAGCGTTATTTAACCTCCTTCGTGACAAGCTAGTATTACATAGTTGGTAACAATGGATTCCTTAGGTTTTCTAGTTTCATATGATATCAGTATCTTCACTCTAGCTTTAAAACGTACAGCGTTAAACGAATTTGCGCTAACGCATTGTTATAAGGTGAACTTTGACCTACCGAAAACAGAATGTCGTCCACGCAAAGGCATAAAATGTATTTCAATCGAAAATTTTCATTTCTAACAAATCAAAAGGAATATATTTGCGCAAAAAACATGATGAAGTAAAGAGGGAAAGTAGCAAAATCCTTAGCCTACCATCAGCATTCTGTAATCTAACTAAAAGAGAATGAAAAGGAGCTATGTGGTGTGTCTTTAGTTTCCATGAGGTTGGGGGCATTGAACCCGAGTGGACGATGTTCAAAGCTTCCATTGCTGAAGCTGCGGCGGTGAGCTGTGGTTTTAAGGTCTTAGGTGCCTCAAGGGGCGGCAATCCTCGAACACCGTGGTGGACACCGGTGGTCAGGGAAGCCGTCCGACTGAAGAAGGAGGCCTTCCGGGATATGTTATCTCGGAGGTCTCCGGAGGCAGTTGCAGGGTACCGACGGGCCCGAAGAGCAGCAGCCACTGCCGTGACGGAGGCAAAGCAGCGGGTGTGGGAGGAGTTCGGAGCAGCCATGGAGACGGACTTTCGGTCGGCACCAAAGTGCTTCTGGAAAACCATCCGGCACCTTAGGAGGGGGAAACGGGGAACCATCCAAGCTGTGTACAGTAAGGATGGGACACTGTTGACCTCAACTGAGGAGGTAATCGGGCGGTGGAAGGAGCACTTTGAGGAACTTCTGAATCCGACCAATACGCCCTCTATGGTAGAGGCAGAGCTGGAAGCTGATGGGGGACCATCATCAATTACCCTGGTGGAAGTCACTGAGGTAGTCAAACAACTCCACAGTGGCAAAGCCCCGGGGGTTGATGAGATCCGCCCAGAAATGCTGAAGGCTCTGGGTGGGGAGGGGCTGTCTTGGATGACACGTCTCTTCAACACCGCGTGGAAGTCGGTGACAGTGCCTAAGGAGTGGCAGACCGGGGTGGTGGTTCCCCTTTTCAAAAAGGGGGACCAGAGAGTGTGTGCCAATTACAGGGGTATCACACTGCTCAGCCTCCCTGGTAAAGTCTACTCCAAGGTGCTGGAAAGGAGGGTTCGGCCGATAGTCGAACCTCAGATCGAAGAGGAACAATGCGGATTCCGTCCTGGCCGTGGAACAACGGACCAGCTTTTCACTCTCGCAAGGATCCTGGAGGGGGCCTGGGAGTATGCCCATCCAGTCTACATGTGTTTTGTGGACTTGGAGAAGGCATATGACCGGGTCCCCCGGGAGATACTGTGGGGGGTGCTGCGGGAGTATGGGGTGAGGGGGGCACTTCTCAGGGCCATCCAATCCCTGTACGCCCAAAGCGAGAGCTGTGTTCGGATCCTCGGCAATAAGTCGGACTCGTTTCCGGTGGGGGTTGGCCTCCGCCAGGGCTGCGCTTTGTCACCAATCCTGTTCGTGATATTCATGGACAGGATATCGAGGCGTAGTCGGGTGGAGGAGGGTTTGCAGATCGGTGTGCTGAGGATCTCATCGCTGCTTTTTGCAGATGATGTGGTCCTGTTGGCATCATCGATCTGCGACCTCCAGCACTCACTGGATCGGTTCGCAGCCGAGTGTGACGCAGTCGGGATGAGAATCAGCACCTCTAAATCTGAGGCCATGGTTCTCAGCAGGAAACCGGTGGTTTGCCTACTCCGGGTAGGGAATGAGTCCTTACCCCAAGTGAAGGAGTTTAAGTATCTCGGGGTCTTGTTCGCGAGTGAGGGGACGATGGAACGTGAGATTGGTCGGAGAATCGGAGCAGCAGGGGCGGTATTGCATTCGCTTTACCGCACCGTTGTGACGAAAAGAGAGCTGAGCCGGAAGGCAAAGCTCTCGATCTACCGTTCAATCTTCGTTCCTACTCTCACCTATGGTCATGAGGGTTGGGTCATGACCGAAAGAACGAGGTCGCGGGTGCAAGCGGCCGAAATGGGTTTCCTCAGGAGGGTGGCTGGCGTCTCCCTTAGAGATAGGGTAAGAAGCTCAGTCATCCGTGAGGGACTCGGAGTAGAGTCCTTGCTCCTTTGCGTCGAAAGGAGCCAGTTGAGGTGGTTCGGGCATCTAGCACGGATGCCTCCTGGGCGCCTCCCTTGGGAGGTGTTCCAGGCACGACCAGCTGGGAGGAGACCACGGGGAAGACCCAGGACTAGATGGAGAGATTATATCTCTACTCTGGCCTGGGAACGCCTCGGGATCCCCCAGTCAGAGCTGGTTAATGTGGCCCGGGAAAGGGAAGTTTGGGGTCCCCTGCTGGAGCTGTTGCCCCCGCGACCCGATCCCGGATAAGCGGTTGAAGATGGATGGATGGATGGATATAAACAGCCCTGAGGCAACAAATCAGTGCTTGAAATGTCGCAAAAAAATAAATGCGAATTAGTCGGCTTGGCCATCTAACCCATGTACGAGAGAATAATGGAGAGAGGTCTTCAGGAATTAGTTTCAATTGTTCAGCTAGTATTGGCCATGTTTCATGCTGTCCGGAGACGAAGACAAGCATTTGCACATTATTGGAATATCTTGGAAGATGCCGGCAGCAGAAACAGCTGATGGGTCTCACATGACTGATTGATTAAATAATTGCTACGTCAGAATTTATTCCGCAAAAGGCATTTCCATAATCCATTTAGTGCATCAACGCTTTTACAACAACAATAATAATACGTGAATGGAAACACGGCTTGTGACGCGTGCTGATAACACACACAAACACATACAACAGAGTCTAAACTCACAGCTCCCAGACTCCGGTGTCTCTTCTTCTTCTGCGTTTCTCTCAGCCTCTCTCTGACTGCTCCAGGTACACTGACTTTGCTGGCCGGATGCTCTGGGTAAACTGAGTGAAGGAGAGATGAGAGAGAGAGAGAGAGAGAGAGAGAATTGCCAGAGTTAGAGGAAGAGATTGAAAGAAACTATGAAAGAACAGTGATTGGGTGGTGAGGAACTTGAGAGGATTTTCACTGAATCACACAAAACGAAGACCAACCTCTCCTTCTTTACCTTGTGCTTCGGACACCGCAGTGAGAAGTTATCTTCATTCAGAGAGCAATCTGGAAGGGGGACAGAGAGAGGGGTACACACAGAGCTCTTATGGTAAAAACAATTTAATTTAAGTAGTGCCTTCTATTTTTATGTTGCCATTACTGTTTTTATTACTGCTTCTATTTTCATGTTTAACTACACCTGCAAAATGTCATTGTACCCGAGTATAATGACATAAATCTGATTCTGGAATTTGTGATTTAAACGGCACAAACATCCATTACTGGGAAATTTCCATTAGCTCACTTTTTACAGTGTGCCTGTATTTAATGCATCCACTCACCTGCTTCAATAGCGCACAGGTAGTGGTAGCGAAGTGTACAGCCTTTACTGTAGCAGCCCAGGGTTGAGCCGACCATCTCACAGTACGAGCAGCACTGAGCGGAGACAGACAGAACAGCAGAGAGGAAATCAATAAACACATAACACTATTAATAATATACTGTAGAGCATTTGTTGTGTCTTTTTTTAACAGCAACACCAGAAATAAGTTATAAAGCTGAAATATCCCAGAACAAAACAGATACAGAGGACACTCACTGTTTCTCTGGCGCCATCTAGTGCCTCCTGCAGGCCGTACAGTCTCCCGTTGACGAGATACACTCCACTGGTCCACACTATGCAGCCTTCGTGGACCCACAGCTCCTCCGGGTCCATGGGCATCTGAGGCAGCTGGGCGAGTTGTGCCAAGGGTCCCAGGGAGTCCAGGGCGGGTGGAGGGGGCTGGAAGGGCAGGGACGCCTTACTGTTGGATGGCACCATCCTGGGGGAATCCTCGCTGGATTTGTGCCTCCTTTTAAAACGGGGGTGTGAGGTCAGCTTTCTGTGTTGAGGTCGCTGTTGAGCTTCGTCTGTCGGCGGCTGCGGCTGCTGCTGCTGCTGCTGCTGCTGCTGCTGATGATGATGCTGCTGCAGCTGCAGCTGTTGCTGGATTTGCGGCTGCTGCTTGTCAATCTCGAGGTCTGGCTCTCTCTTGAGCTTAGGAATAGGCCGGATATCTAGATTCATGTCCCAGGTTAGAGAGGTTGTTTTACTGGTGTAAGAGGAGGAGGACGAGGAGCAGGAGGAGGAAGAGGAGGCGGTGTTAATGAACTTGCCAGTCATGTGCATCATCATTTCCTCTCTACCAGCTGTGGGGGCAGTTCTGACTGTAGCGGGGAGAGGTATTGGGTTTGAATCTAGGCTGATGGCGTAGTCACTCTCAGCTGGGGGCTTGGTAAACTGAGCATCTTGTGTTTGTGTGTCTTGGATGGAGCCCAAAGCATTTGAGCTCATGTCTGGATTTGGTCCCGTTTTGTTTGTGCCTGCGGTCGCTTGACATTGTCGGACCTGGGGCTGGTTCTTGGGGAGCTTTGCGGCGTATTCAGCTGGAAAGAAAGGCCCGTAGAGATCCCCGAGGTGTTTGTAATTTGCCCATTTCTGACACAGGCAGCAGAGCAGGCGGCCGGAGTGATTGGTCTCTGTAATCACGGGGCCTGAAACAACATAGCCAGATGAAGGGAGCGCTTTTCCCGACTGTAGTGTAGTCTCCACCTCGTCTGTCTCCCTTTTCTCTGATTCTCTGTCTCGCTTAGATAACTGGGAGGAAAGAGCTGAGGTCAGGAGAGAATCAATTCCACTCCCGCCTGCTTTCCCTCCGACGGCACTACGCTCTCCTTTCATCTTCTCCTCCTCGGCGTTTACAATGGTGCACACTGCCCCAATCTCTGGCACTTTGTTCTCAACATGTATGTGCGGAACAAACGGGCCCTTTCTATTTGTATCCACAAATACTCTATTAGTGCCAGGGCTCCCTCCTGCCCCTAAAGGTGTATCTGGGTCGTCTTTGGCCAGCGGTGGTGCCGTTGGTGCTGCTCCCCTCCTTCTCCTCCTCTGTCGCCCTCTTGCTTCTAGTGACCCATCTTCAGCTTTCACACCTCTGCGTCTCCTTCGCACGGGTTTGACCTCGATCTCTGGCTGTGTGTCCTCGCTCTCGACATCCACTTTCACTATCTGTGTTAAAATGGGTGGGGTCAGTGGGGGAGTGCTTTTATTGTCCGTTAGAGGGGGTTCTGCAGGGGGTGGCGTGCTGCTGGTAGTCTGCTCCAACGGTGGGGTTGTGGCACCGCCTGTACCTGGAGTGGTTGGGGCTGAAGCAGTCGGAGTTGTGCTCTGACCCTGGGCTTGAGGCTGGCCCTGCCCCGGTGTTTGGGCTTGGCCCGCGGCCCGTTTTTGTTTATTCACACTCCCTACGGGCCTGCCCTTCTTCTTGCCAGATGGGAAATAGCCTTTGGGCACGGAACTGTCATGTAGCTTAGAATCTTGTGGCGACAAACTGGACCTACTGGAGGACATCTGATGTTGCCTATTCAGCATGTGTCCTTGACCCTGACTATGGTGGGGCGGGGTGGTTCCATAGTAGTCGCTGCCAGGATAATCATCAAATCCAATGCCAGATTCTTGAAGTTTCTGTCGAAGGAGGTTAGCAGCAGACTGCTCTCCTCTTCTTGTCTCGAGCTGCTGGTAAGTGTTGGTGAAATGTTGAATGTCTGACAGGGCGGATGAAGACGGCGGCGGGGAGCCCTGGACCGGGCGGGGAAGAGGTGGAGGAGGGGGTAAAGGTCCGAGCAAAGCGAAATCCTCCTTGTCACCGGATGCCGACGCCACTGCAGGTCCTAATCCAAAGTCAAAGTCTTGTTTTATGGTTTGGGACGTCTGATGGGGATCACACGGGTAGGCAGACGGTGGTAAAGGCCCAGTCTCATCAACTCCTCTGAAGGAAATCATGTCGTTTAATGAGTGACTTTCATCCATGTAACTATCATCCCCTCCTGCAACCCTAGGGAAATGTGCCAAGTCTTGGTCCTGTGAATCACTAAACGGTGGTATTTCAGAGTGAGAAAAGCCTGGGTAATGATTTGACTCATCATCAACATGGCCTGCTGGCTTTTTAATATTTGGCGTGATTTTCTGCACTATTGCCTCCAGTTTCAAACCTCGTCCTTTCCTGGGGGGCAAAGCCTTGGTGTTACCACTTGCTGGAGATAGAGGTTGTGTATAGGTACTATCTCCGGGCAGAGGGGAGGAGAGCCTGGGACATGGGATATCTGAACTGGATGAGTCATCTTCATTGTGATGGCTAGACTCGGACTGAGCTCCAGGGGAGTGATGGGAATTTGTGGCAGCCCTCTGCTGAGATGCATCCTGGAGTTGCCTTTTGGCGGGAATGGGAGAGATAAAAGAACGAACTCTCCGTCGCAATATCAGCGGATTTGTGTCTCCAGAACCCCCGGCTTTAGTCTGACGCTGCACCTGTGGCTGAGTGGAGTTCATGTCGGCGGGAGGCTTAGTGGAGCTGGGTGGAGGAGGCGGGCAGGGATGTTTGGCTTCCTCTGTGGCTCCTCTGGAGACCTCGGGTTCAGCAGCATTTTGGCCATGAGTCATTTGTGGAGGAACAGGGACGTGTGCAGCGACAGGAGCAGGAGGAGGGGGAGGAGGAGGAGGAGGTGGAGGAGGCGGTTGTGTTCTGTAAAAGGAGTCTCCTTCCAGGATTCTAGCGCTTTCTCTTCCAGAGTGTGTCGACTCCCACATTTTCAAATCAAAAAAGGCGCTTTGATGATGGAGCGAGGTTTTGGTCGGGTGTTGTTCACCGGGCATGTCAGTTTGTGACATTATCCTCGGTCTCTGCTCCGATTGGCTGACCTTGTGTCTTCCTGGAGAAGAACCAGGCTGCATCATCATCTCCTTTGACGGCCTGTTCATTGCTTTTACCCAGTCATTCATGTCATGGGGGTGATGAGGGGGGCCACGAGGGTGAGGGTACATTTGAAGCTTATTTGAGGATTGAGTCTGGGGGGACAGATTGTGGTACGGGTGGTGGGAGGGAAAATGGGGGTTACTGCGTGGCATCATATTCCCTTCTCTTGTATCTCCAAATCGATATCCAGGAAAACTGCTGCCACTGCCAGTTGATAAATCAACGCCATGGAGATAGGACTGATGCCTCGATGGTGAAGATAAAGGGTTAGAGCTCAGAGGATGAGAAGGCAAGGGTGTAATATCAACATTACCTCGCCTATAGGGGTCAGCATTCATCACAACAGATGAATGAACAGCCTTGGAATGATACTCCATATCAGCCTCATTAGCCCCACCACCGCCGTGATGATCAGTTTGTAAATGTGCAGCGTCTGAGCCGGCCTCTTTTGATGCCGTTTCCATTTTCACCACTTGTTTCTCTCCGATATCCTTTTTACTCAGATCATTGGCTGCTGCTGGAGAGGAAAATGGCTGTTGAATCACAGAGGCTCCACTCTGACTTTTCTCCCGCTCTCTCTCTCTGTCACTTTCCCTGTCCCTCTCTGGTGTGCTGCGTCGGTTTGGCGACACATCACAGATGACGGAGCGGCGCTCTGATGGGGCTAATATGGAGCCTGATGATTTTTGAGACTCAGTCGGACCGATGCTGCCCGTTAGCGGCTCTAGCTCCTGCAAAAGGAGCTCCTGCACAGCAGAGGACGGAGTGGACACGTTAGATAAGGCTTTTCTCTGTGGTAGAGAATAGTCAGCTAAGTTTATGTGTTTCGTTGGGGGCTGCTGAGACTCTGCAGCCTGTGTTAAATGGCTCTGAGACACACCCACTTCAGATTTCTCAGCATTTTGCAATATCTTAGTAATGGCCACTTCCGACTTCACATCTGTGGTAAAACCAGGCTCACTTCCATGCCTCTGGCTTGGATGTGGGTGCTTTCCAGAGCTACCCATTTGTCCAGAATGAGCCGAGGCCTCAGTTATGCCATACGGGTGTCTGCTTTGAAACTGTTGTTGAACTTGGAGATGGGCAGGAAACGCCTGCTCTGGTCTGCCATAACGTCTATCTAAATTGTAACCTTGAAGAACCTCTTGTAAAAGGCTTGGAAATTGCTGTGAATTATCCTCGTGACCTTTAGCTCCTTGCCCTCTCTTTACCAAAGCCTCTGCTACAGAGCCAACATCTTTTGGATGCACAGGGACATAACCAGCTTGTGATTGTTGGTACCCTAAATATCTGGAATTTGATTCCATCACGCCCGCTGGGCCAGCCCTCCCTCTGTTTTTCATTGACAAATCTGAGCCATATGTTGATTCTGGGTAGCCATATTTATGTGGTCCAGACTGGGGAGGATTTTGAGGCCGTCCAAAATTTGATTTCTGGTGAAGGGAGGAATATATACTCAGATCTACACCTTCCTCCCCATTATGGCTGCTCGACTCTCTTAAGAACGAGTGTTTCTCTTCTATACAGTTGCCTTGGGGATGCTTGCTTTTTTCAGCGTGACTTCCATCAGACCGAGCTGAAACAATAACACCAACACTACTGGCACTCTGGTGTTCCTCTGACGTGTGCTTTTCTCCCCTCTCGTTATTGTGTAATCTGGATGCAGTGTGCAGCCTGTTTTCTTTGTCCTGACAATTTTGTGAATTGACTTCTCCACCTCGCTGCATTTGGCTACTGCCTTTCCCCATTCTGTCAACTGGGCCTTCATTTTCATTTTTGATGACTTCATTTTTTATTTCTGTCGCCCTCCTATGGCCGCCTCTGTGGTCATTATATGTTAGACCCGGCTCCAAGACACAATTTGGCTGTGGAGGAGGAATACTGGAGGAGGTGGATGAGGGGGATGAGGAAACTGGAGGTGTTGAATGTGAAGTACGGCCAAAGGATGGAGATGATGATGAAGAGGGAACGTGAGTTTTTGTTTCAGAAACATTTGGTTCTTTTGATGGTGAATCGGAGGCGACTGTCTTAACAGCTGATGTTTGCCCAGTCTGTGTTTGACTCTGAGAGGGAGGGTGGTAGCCAGTTGGTTCAGATCCACTGCTCGCGCCGCTCATCTGCCTCACTCTCCCATGTTCCCCCTCAGAAAACTGCTCCTCGCGCTCCACCTTGGTCCCTGATGAGCCTCCAACTGACATCAACGAGGAGTCTTCATCAGCGCCAGCATCTAAGCTGGCACCATCACCTATCCCCAGTGCACTTCCATCTTTAACAGTGCTAGTGCTCGAGGCTGCGCTTGCATTTCGACTCCTTGGTTGTGATGGGGGCACGCCGTGCGTTGCCTGTTGCATCTGCCCCACGTCTTTCCCCTTCTTCTGTGAAAGCACTGAGTCGGTGAGGAGCATGTGTTGAACTGTGTTTGGTAAATTGGCTACTTGTGAGCTCAAGGCATTGAGACTATTCAGGCCAGCATCCTGCATTTTGTCAAGTGGAGAGGATGAATAAATAGAGGAGCCTTCCTCTCGGGATCCCATTCCCGTGCCTAGACCCAATTTGTTGCGGCCTGTTGGAGGAAGACTGCTCCCTCCGACTGCACTCATGCTGTGAGCTTTGTGACTGCCACTGCTACCACAACTACTGATGCTGCTATTTGAGTTGGGCGTGGGACTTAACTGTGGCATGGTCTGCAGTAATCTACCTTGACCATGACTGCTACGGGGGTTTGATGTAGGAGGATGTGAGGGACCGTGACCTGAGGGGTTTCCATGTACCTCTGAGACGCCCATCAAAGGGGAAGGAGAGGAGCTACAACTGGGGGAATGCACTGCAGAGGCAGCTGGCGAGGGGTTGGATATCGGGCTAAAGTTTTGGTTAATTTGGGTTTGTTGCGCATTGGGATGCATCGGGGATTTGGCTATTTCTTGAGATGCTGCTTGAGGTATACTGGGATTGGAGGCTTGGTGATGTTTAGCATATACAGAGCCTGGAGACGGGCCCTGGTGCTGCATCTTGAGAGAGTTGTCATAACCTACCCCTAAATTGTGCTGCGAGTTGCGATGCTGTAGTGTGGCTTGCTTGTGGAGTGAAAGTGTCTGTGGGGAATATCCGGGATAATTCGAAGCGTGGTAACTCTGTTGAACATTCTCCATTGGCCCCACATTGTTAGCAGCAACTGAACTGGAGATTGAGTTTGAAACGGAGTTGACACTGGGAGAACTGTTGACTTTGGGATCGAACCCCGCGCTAGCAGCCCCGTCGAGATATCTCTGCGGAGGGGGGCTGTACATTCCTGACGACCCCGTGGATGCTCCACCCTGCGGGGAGTAGTGTGGGTACTGAGGGGTCATTCTGTGCCCGGAGTGTGGATAGCTCCTATGCTGTTGTCCATGGTGGACAGCCGGGAAGGTTTGTCCAAGCTGGCGGTGCTGCATCTGAGAACCCGGCACTGACTGCATTGCAGCATTCTGACTCATATTGTACTGATGAGAAGGAGAGAACGCTCCGGCACCAGCACCTCCACCTGATCCGGCACTGGAGCCATAGTCTACTGGATATGGTGACATCAGGCCAGATGCTGGTGCGGAGCCAGATCCTGCGTGCCGGTACTGGTGAGGTATATGTCCATCGATGTTAGGGTACCCAAATCCTGCCCCATAAGCCATGCCCCCTCTTCTGTGCCTGTCCTTTCCACCCATTGAAAAATAATAATCCATGGCGTCCTTCCTGTAAGGGTTGTTAGCGTTGGCGCTGTGAATGTTACCCTGTGTTGGCGGCGCCTCCACAGCCCCTCTGTTTCTCGCACTGTAAGCAAGTATGTGGCTGGCCTGACTGGGGTGGTGATGGCCTCTGTGCAGGCTCTGCTGTTGCATCCCAGCATAATCATCTGTCATCCTCGGGGAGATCTGGGGGTCCGCTGGCTGAGGGGGATACGGAGTTCCCCCTCCAGCCCTCCCACTGAACCCCGGGGGGAGGGAAGGGGGAACTGGGCTGTTCGAAAAATTCTGCATTGTTTTCCCAAATTTGGATTAAAAACTGAAAAAGCTGTCAGCGTCTATACCAGGGAATGCTTCTGATCAGAAACTGGAAGGCTTACGGCAGTAACCATAAATGACAAAGCAAAGAGAGTCTATGGCCTGGCAGTAAAACAAGCAAATGCTTTGAAAAACCAAAAGAGTTCAAGCTGAGGAATATATATCGCAGATGTTATAATCACTTGTTTTTGTAGCAGAAAGCGGGTAGGGAGGTTGAACAGACGATGATTTTATATATATATATATATGAAAAGGCCAAATGGTAAAAGTCTTCAATGTGATGATGGTGTGGTTGTTTTCACTTTTTTTCAAAAATAAAAAAAGGTTCACTTTACAGCTGGGTCTTAAAAAATGGAATTTTCCACAACAAATAAACGAATGTAGTGAAGCAGGTTTCTACTGCAGAAAAATACAAGATTAAAACTGTGCAGTCATTCCCATGAAGCTGAAGCAGTTTGGCACTGAGCAGGCAATGACACACCACCATGTGAGATGTTGAACCTCAAATGTCTTTACATGTATACGCTCCGCTATATTAACAACAGCTCAAGCAAACAGAGCTATGTTAGGATTGAATTGTGGTCCAATAGCATCTTCAAAATAAAAAACAACTCAATAGAACCATTGAGAATGTGTTGCGTCACGACAATCCTTCAGTTCATCAATATGTTTGCCAGGATCTGACTCACACCTGTGTGAGACCAAAGCTGCAGTAAGTTGAATCAAGAGGTCTGAGTACCGACCCTCACTAAACACTCCCAGAGGCAAACACTCCATTGATATTCTCTTCAGCTCTTGGATGCAGAGTGTGATATTTTTTGAGATGTTCTTTGTCTTGGTCATTCCCTTTCAAATACTGTTTACTTTTAGTTGTTTTTTTTGCTATGGTATGCATTCATTCGGACTGTAGAAGTCTTTGGTCCCTATTTAGTAAGTGTTCTTTCCTCTGTGTTCAGATTCTTCTTGGTGGCTCTCCTGTATCTTCAGCGTGTTGCTGTCTTACCTTTGTTTCTTCCTGTCAACCATCATTTAATTCTACCTAGTTCCATGGCAACAATTTTCCAAAAGGAGGGTAATCCATTTATTCCACTTCAAGTTCCATCAATTCAAGCTCCTGTTTTCTCTTCAGTATTTCCATGCAGATAAGTTCATTTTCCAGGAGCTGCTGACCAGAATCCTTCGCAACTCTGCAAAAACAAAAGATGAATCAAAAAAAGTTAGCACGCAAAAATGAAAAAGGTACAATTTATTTACTATTCCTTGTGCTATAGCTGTGTTGTTGTACAACTAAAAAGCCCCTTCGGCTTAGTTTAATATTCTGTTTAAGTATTTTTATTTAACAATTCAGTTGTAAATTACAACATATTTATCAATGCAACTACAAAAATAATGAAATTAGTTTTAAGCCTCTGCACTGAAAAGGCTCAGTGCTGATCTATGATGATAAATTACAGATTACATCATCATCTCCCATAAGTGGACTTATTTTTACCACTAAATTCACACAGGTCCATCACAAATATACCCATCAAACCAACAATATTAACTTCCTTGTTGCACGCACTTGTCCGTTCAGCTTAAAAAGGCTTGCTGGCCTCATATCACACCCCTGTTTTAATATGCACTGGGAGTACAGCCTTTTTACTGTGGTTGGAGCTTTAACAATACATGCCTAAGCTGTCTCTCCTGACTGATAACAAACAGGGTTGGTGGATAGAAAAGTGGGTTAGCGGCAGCATGCAATTAAGGCAACAAACAGACAAGGTCACAAACACGACTTCACATGTAAACAAACAACCCAGCGGAGCCAAGACAGAAGCTCCCACCTCTTTAAAATGAGACTGAATACCATTAACGTTAGTGTATTTAACTTGTTTTAACAGGCTTTAATGGTTATGGGTGATAATTAAAAGGCATGACGCCATCTTTATGAGGTCGGTGCCCATAATTGCCATGTGTGACACAAGCCTCTTTTGTACACTGTAAAATGGCTAATGGCCTTAACACATAACTTTAGTTGACTTTTGTTACCAGACAATAACAAGCCCCTACTGTTTATATGAGTGCAACTATTAGTCTATGGGTAAACTAGTGTTAATTGTGAACCTATCTTCACTGATGTAATGCTTTGTCACCACAGAGAGAGTGGTGAGCAGTTGAATGACCATGGGGGAAAAAAACAGGACCAGGAGGTCTACATAAACAAACTACAGTCATATCTTGTACATCTCAACATGTAAATCCAGAGGACAGATGGTAATTTTGTAATGGGTTATGTATGAATAATTGTGATGTGTTTTGTTTTTTGTCTGATGGGTCTTACTTGTCTGTCTGTCTATGGTAACAGCAGGTCTATTGTATGTGTATGTTTTCTCAAACTGAGCTGCCTATGGATGCAAAATGATTTTCAGTGCAAACGGACAGTAAAGTTGTATCGTATCTATTTTGAGTCAAACATACAATGCATATAGCTCTATGTTCAAATGTCACAACTAAAGGGATCACAGCTAGTGGGTTGATGCAGTGTCAAATTGTAAAAAGTTAGAAATACATAGCTCTCCAGTCTCTTTTGTACACTGTAAAATGGCTAATACAATGGCCCTAACACAACTTTAGGTGACTTTTGTTACCAGACAATAACAAGCCCTCACTGTTTATGAGTGCAACTATTAGTCTATGGGTAACTAGTGTTAATTGTCTTAATTAATCTTCAGTAATGTAATGCTTTTTCACCACAGAGAGAGTGATGAGCAGTTGAATGACCATGGGAATAAAAACAGGACCAGGAGGGCTACATAAAGTCATATCTTGTACATCTATTTTGCGTCAAACATACTATGCATATAGCTCTATGTTTCAAGTGTCACAACTAAAGGGTTAGTGGGTGATGCAGTGTCAAATTGTAAAAAGTTGGAAAGACATTATAGCTCTCCACGAGCCTCTTTTGTACACTGTGAAATGGCTAATGGCCCTAACACAACTTTAGGTGACTTTTGTTTTATGAGTGCAACTATTAGTCTATGGGAGACTAGTGTTAATTGTCTTAATTAATCTTCACTAATGTAATGCTTTTTCACCACAGAGAGTGATGAGCAGTTGAATAACCATGGGGAAAAAACAGGACCTCCTGGCTACATAAACAAACTATAGTCATATCTTATATATATCTATTTTGAGTCAAACTATACTGCATATAGCTCCATGTTCAAGTGTCACAGCTAAAGGGTTAGTGGGTGATGCAGTGTGAAATTGTAAAAAGTTGGAAAGACATTACAGCTCTCCATCCACTCTCTATTAGCTAATGATTACTAATAATTAATCACAGCAGCTCACTGAGCACGACCAGGCAGCAGCAACACTCACAATACAACCAGTGCAGCATTAATAATACAAACCTGGCTCAATGCAGTCAGTCTGTCAAGCAACTCAATCAAACTGCATTAATTGTGGAAGAAGAGCAGCATACGCATTTTGCTCTGTTTTGCAGATGATGAAAACCAGCTCAGTTCTGCTCTCACACTGTCATCAACACAGTACCTTTAGCAGCTACATTAGCTACCAGCAAGGTATACGCATTACAATTAGCTTTGTAGTGCTGCCTCAGTGAGAGGGTTAGCATTAGCTAAAACAACCTCACCAATTAAACATGCGATGCAGCCGCATATGCTGCTAGCTGCAGCTACTAGTTAGCATCCTAGCAAGCACGCGAGCTAATGTATCACGAGCAGCAGAGAGTAGTTAGAGCAGGCTAGAAAGGCAAGCTAGAGAAAGAGAGGTGATTAGGTGCAGATGTTTCCTCCTCCTCTGTGAGTAAAAGGGTTAGCTAGCATAAATAAGAGAGCTGCTGCTGCTGCATCAAGAAAAATGCTCATCACGCAGGCTTTTCTTGGATAAACAGAGTCAAGGAGAGGCAAGTCCAGTCAGCTAGCTAACTCACATACATACCTTTGAACACGGAGCAATACAAGGCCCCAGCTCCGGAGAGTGAAAGGGCTGTTTTCTGTGTCACTGTGGCAGGAAACCCCCAGCCAGCCAGCCAGCTACCTCGAGTATACGACTGCTCCGCCGCTTTTTCCCCCTCAACCCTCCACCCTCTTTGAGTCTCCAGACACAGCCCCGGACCAGCGGCGACCAGCGGCGGCGGAGTCGGGTCGGGGGGCCCCGGTCACGACGCTCAGATCCCCGCGGGCCTTTTCTTCAGATTGCCCCTTTTCTTTTTCTTCCTTTTGTCCTCACCTCCACAAAAAATGATGATGAGAGCAGAGCACAATCCGGGGGTGCCTGTGTAGGTCCCGTATCCACAGTGAAGGTCCATACACCACCCACCCCCTCCTCCCTCTCTTTCTCTCTCTCTCTCTGTTTCTCTCCCTCTTTCACACACCACCTATCTCTATCTATCTCCAACTAAAACATCTCTCACAAGCCTCCAAGCCAACACACGAAGGAGCTCAAAACGTCACTGAATTGTATTTTTTTGCATGCTTTTCATCAGCAGCTCGACCCATTCGTTTTCCTACTGTTTTTTTTCTTTTTTTCTTCTTGCAACAGAAAGACCGCCTTGAAAATGCATACACACTCATATTCCTGCACCCCCCCTCCTCCCTCATCCCTCTCCATCACATCCCTCCACCTCCTCCCTCTCTGGGAGCCTTTTGCTATTCTTCCACTGCTTTTCTACCATATAAAATCATAACATTATAGTTATATTTTACATGCAAAATGCTTTTTTTTTGCAAATGCATGTCTGGGCTCAGGGGTTTGATCACAAGCTCCTTTGTTCTTCTAGTGAAAATGAATTAGGGGTATAGCCTAATGAAGGCACCATCAGGGTACAAAGGCAATATGGAGAGGAGACTGGAGTGGAATGGTAGGTTATATGTCTGAAAATGAATTAGGGTATATAGCCTAATGAAGGTACCATCAGGGTACAAAGGCAATATGGAGAGAGGAGACTGGAGTGGAATGGTAGGTTATATGTCTGAAAATGAATTAGGGTATATCCTAATGAAGGCACCATCAGGGTACAAAGGCAATATGGAGAGAGGAGACTGGAGTGGAATGGTAGGTTATGTATGAAAATGAATTAGGGTATATAGCCTAATGAAGGTACCATCAGGGTACAAAGGCAATATGGAGAGAGGAGACTGGAGTGGAATGGTAGGTTATATGTCTGAAAATGAATTAGGGTATATCCTAATGAAGGCACCATCATGGTACAAAGGCAATATGGAGAGAGGAGACTGGAGTTGAATGGTAGGTTATGTATGAAAATGAATTAGGGTATATAGCCTAATGAAGGTACCATCATGGTACAAAGGCAATATGGAGAGAGGAGACTGAAGTGGAATGGTAGGGTTATGTCTGAAAATGAATAAGTCAATAACAGATAAAAGGACAATTTGTGAGCAAATAAATAGGTACGGCTGCATTAGAGAGGAAGATTGCAGTGCAATGGATGAAGCAGTTTATTGTGGTCTCTTATAGTGCTGAGACCCCTTTTGTACACACTGTGCAGCTATATTGTTATTTTCCCACAAAGAAAAAGCCACTTAAATCATTACCATAATACTCAGCCATTGGTTAATGTTTGACTCGACACGCTCGGAACATCATCATGGCCAGAACGACAATGGAGGTGCTACAAACAGAATCCCTTCCCCATTAAATTTATTGTGTTGTCTCTGCCTGAGCTTATCTGCTCTCACACAGGGGCCAGCGAGTGCTGCGCAGACCCACTCGCACACTCTCCTACCATCATAATGATGTGCCCTATGCCCCCCCATCCATGGTGCTGCACTTTTAATGTACTGCAGTGTGTCATACATGCACGCACAGGCGCTCACACACACACGCTTAAGCACAACATATGTTGTATGTACATACAAAGCACAAAAATGCAGTCACAAGCACACAAATCCGTCAATCCTGCCAATCAACAAGAGCAAAATTCTGTTTCTAAACAACAGTTCAATACATTTCAGTCCCTCGCAGATACACGTCTATTTCTATCATAGTTGCCATAGCAACTGCATCACAGAGCCTTAACTGTGGATAATTTTTAGGCGACGTATCTACACTTGCTTTTTACATGTGTGATTTCAGTTCATGCGGACGCTCTTGTTTGTAAATCTTTGAATCGCTCGCAAGCGTGTGTGTGTGTGTGTGTGCTGCTTCTTGTATTTGCCACTAAAGTCGAAGCAAAAGAGCCGAGAGAGGCGAGATAAAGGGCATTGATACTCTGGGCCAGCAAGTCAGCCAGCCAGGCCTATCCAATCAACAGGAACGCCTGCTGGGATACACACAGACTCTCTCCATCACGGACAAGGGCACAAAATCTTCTACAGAGGAGGCTCACGGTTGTAAAGAAAGCACACTTAATGCCCTCCACATCTTTCTTACACACACACACACAATTGTGTGCGCACACACTCCTGCAGAGCTGTCCATCCTTCAGTTTGCTTTTGTTTTGAAATTGCATTGGTACAAATTGAGACAGAGCTTGTATTGACACTAGAAAATGTCTCTAAATCATTATATTTATTCATATAATTTCATCTCATAGACCGTTTCAATGGAATTGCATTGCTAGACAACAGCTTGGGTCCATGTTTATTTCCTGTCAGATTATTTCATTCACATTCACTGCAACAGGAAATAAACTGGGACACATTTGGAGTGTTTACAATTGTGAAATGGTCTATAGTGGAAAAACAATGTTTTATGCCTCAAAATCTCTGTCTGTGTGCAGACTAGTTGAATATGTCGGTTTTGTTGTCTTACATCGATCGGGGATGGTTTCAGAATTTCACTTTTATGTCACTGTATTTTCATTACAAGAAACATCGCAAGGTTGGGATGCATTGTGTAGCTACTGGTTGATATTGTCACAACTTGTGTCCCTCTCCAGCAATGTATCTGCTCACATGAGGTCCTTCAATAAATATGAGAATAAACAATATATTCACTACATCACTGGTTCCCAACCTTCACGAGGGGGGTCGAAAGGCCTTCTTGATTTTAAGAGGTGTAAGATAATGGCCTATATCTCAGCATTTCATTCATTTCTGTGAATACAACTAAATGAAATTGTTATTTTTAAAGTTTGGATTAGTTTTTATGGTATAAACAGGATAAGGGCACAGTGAAGACCTGAACACAAGCTATATTCACAGAGCCTTCCCTCTCTGCTAAACAGCCTCGTCCTGCATTAGAAAAGTACGCAGTTAAAACAATCAAAGAGCTGATAAACTCATCTCTAACGCAATATTCACATAATCTGCCCAAAATTCATCCAAATGCCTCGTTTTACACAAACTTCCTGCAGTTATTGCGTTCACTATTTGGGTTAATTGGACAGTTTATCAGTTTTTCTGTACTGTTATTGTTATGTATTGAATATAATACAAATTATCCATAAGAGAGGTCCCTTAAGGAAAAAAGTTGGAAACCACTGCACTACATTATTATGTATAAGACCGTCACATCCACAGAGGCCAGCTAAACCCAGTTAGGTAAAACTTGTGAATGTGCTGCACGAGACACGTTGCATGAGACAGCACAGTCTGCATTTTGACTTTTACAGAAATCTGAGCAAATACGTGCACAAACTGAATATGAATAAAGCCTTCACACAAAAATGAAATGCACTGCTCCTCAAAACTAAATGAGGACATTTTGCATCAGTGCAAACATTAAATAGAATTAATTTCAACACATTTCTACAGAAGGTCTACACAAGCCTGAGAGACGCAGGCAAGTTGGACGTTACTCAAGCAAGTGAATGGGCAATTAAAACACAGCAGGAACTTTCTTCTATAACCTGAGTGCACAGAGAGAGGAACGGTGGATAAGTGCCGGCACGGCGTACTCGCCGCTTTCACCGTGAATACAATCCACTCTTAAGTGTCACATTAAAGTGAAGGTGTGAGGCTAGTAAGAAGGTTCTTTTTGCAACTGAATGATGCCTGTGGCTATAATAACCAATAATGACTCCGTTTTGAGTGCTGATGCTTTGATAACAATTCTTGGGGGAGCAAAGGCCATTCAAAAAATTAGGTGTTTGTGAGTTTTATATGTACACTAATTATTCCATGCTGCAGGCCACCTACCATTCTTAATAGATTATTTTATTTATAGGCATGTGTATATATAACCCGGTGGTGCAGTGGTTAGCACTGCCGCCTCACAGTAAGTTTGTATCCGGCTTGGGCCCCTTCTGTGTGGAGTTTGCATGTCCTCCCCGTTGTAGCGTGGGTTTACTCCGGGTGCTCCGGTTTCCTCCCACAGTCCAAAGACATACAGCTTAGGTTAATTCCATCCATCCATCATCTGCCGCTTATCCTATTCAGGGTATCGCGGGGATGGTGGGGGGGGTTGCCAGACCATAACAGGGCTGACACATAGAGACAGACAACCATTCACGCTCACAAGCACACCTACCGGCTATTTAGAGTCAACAAAGAACCTAACCTGCATGTCTTTGGACTGTGGGAGGAAGCCGGAGAACCCAGAGAAAAACGAAACTAACACGGGGAGAACATGCAAACTCCACACAGAAGGGCCCCAAGTTGGATTCCAACCAGAGACCCTCTTGCTGTGAGGCGACAGTGCTAACCGTGCAGCCCGGATAGGTTCACTGTTGACTTTAAATTGCCTGTAGGTGTGTATGTGAGCGTGAACGGTCGTCTGTCTCTATGTGTTATCCCTGTGATAGTCCACCTTCGCCCAATGTCAGCTGCCTCCAGCCCCCTCGTGACCCTGAATAGGATAAGCGGTTACAGATAATGGATGGATGGATGGATGGATATATGTATGGCCTATATCCAAACAAAATACTAGCCTGGACAACATTAGCATCCTGCTGCACCCTGTTCATACAAAAACAATCAATGACGTGCCCCATAGCAGCAGTGATTTGCAGTTTCCTTGATGACCACATGGAGTCAGAGTCATACAACAAACATGCAGCTGGGGCTCTAATGCTCAGGAGCTGGCCTTGCATTACAGCAGCAGGCTGAAGTGAAGAAGATGAAAAATATAGCCCTCCATATTTATTTTGTCTGAAATCCCAGTTCATCAGTCCCTTTGAAGTGTACGCTGCTAAAGTTATGCTTTGGTACAATTTCACAGTCTTTGATCCTTCTCCATCCGGAGTGTCCTGCGATATCACAATTAGTGTCCCACGGACATTAAGCATTATATCAGTAGAAAGGCAACGGCTTTGATAATGCACGGCTGAAACACATAATTCGCAGGACACAGAGAGATGAGATCTTGAACTTTGATTGCTACTCGGTGTGGTGCCCCCTTTTTTACAATCTCAGTGAAACTCTCCCAGATCAAAGAGCATGACGCAGCCCGGCTGAAATACACTCGCAACAGCTCCAACTCTGAATCTGTGACCTTAACAGAGGCCGGTGATGCAAAGATGTAATGTCCTAAAAAGGGACGTGATAATCAGCATTCCCTCTGTCCATTAGAGTCTCATCGAACGAGTGAAGTTTACTAAATCTGTTAATGAAAAAGTATAAAAAGATACACAGCAAACACACAAAAACATATATACTCACTTCTGTGTGATGCCTTTGCTTGCATGGCATTGACATGATCCACTGTACTGTAGGTATATCAGTGGCCAGCAGACACCAGCAGGGAGCGCCCTCTCCTAACGTCCCTCACCGCTCTCACATAACTCTCTCCCACACTGAGGCCGGCTGCCACACTCTCCTCGTCTCCTAGCAACCGCAGAACCCTGCCTCCAATCACTACGGATACCGGGAGGGATGGAGGGGAGGGAGGGAGAGTGTGAAAGAGAGGCAGAGGGGGGAAGAGGAAGAGGCTGGCTAAGCATCAGCATCCCAAGCAGCAAAACTGGAAGTGTGCTAAGATAAAAAAAAGTTGATGCAAGGGTTTCAGAGATGGGTGATGTTGGGTGGGGGTGGGGTGTGAGGTGAATCACTGAGAGCCAAGCTTCTCAGGGACACATTGAGATCATAATTCAAATCAGGCATATATTACAGAATGTGAAGTGGAGGAGAGTGATTACCCCAATTAAGCCTGTTTGTCTTGAGGGTCCCCTTTGCTTATAGCCTCCACAGCTCATGATCCCCCCCCCCCACCACCACCACCACCACCCACCGCCCTCCTCCACCAGCAGCTCCACCTGACCTCTCCTCTTCTCACCCACCTTCTCCTGTAGCCTATTAAATTTGATGGCGCCATCATCATCTCTGCCCCGTCCTTGTGACTCGTGGTGGGCCTCTGTGCTTTATCACTCCGCTCTTCCTCCTCGAGGGGGTCCGTCCGTGATCTATGTACCTCTCACACACACGCGTGTACACGCAGACACATGCAGAGACAAAAAATCCCACACTGCATCACACACATGTCACATTATATTTACACCAGTGTACTGGAGATGCCACACATTTGCACGTCACATACAGCAACACGCCCCGTACAGCGTTCTGTGTACATGTCATGCATGCAGAACACACACACACAGACACACACACACCTACACACGCTCGTCACTTGCCGCCACAACACACAGGCTTTCACACAGCTTTCGTGTGATGCAACAGTGACCTTAGACGCTGGATCTCCTCCCTCCCCCTGTGGCGGCTGTCATGTGGGGATGCGCCACCTCACAGATACACGCATGACAGGGTTTAGTCAGAAAGACTGAGCCATGTTCAACTCCAGTGACACAACAGGAGTCACTGAGTGAAAGCTGTAAGAAGTGTGATATGATACTTAAAAAACAAAATGACATGAGACAGTTGACATAAACAGACTATGGACGACATGATCCTAAATTTTGTAATATCATTGCACATGTGAGTTATTTCTGATGGCAAGATGCTGTATGTGTTACAGAAATATGGAAATGATTTAATATTACCAGCCTGTTAAATGTTGCATGTTGTGGTTACTGTACATTTAATTTAAGCAGGAGAGTCACTCTGCAGCAATAATACACGTTTGCATAGATGCATAAAAAAAAAGAATGTGTGGATCACATCTATATATCTTTATAACAGTATGAGCAATATTAAAGGCGGGTAGGCAGTATATTTTTGGCATCATTGGGAAGAAATCCATCATAACCTTTCAGCATATTGTAATACAATGTTCTGAGAGAAAGCTAGACTTCTGCACCTCCTCATGGCTCTGTTTTCAGGCTTTAAAAAATCTAGCCTGTGACGGGAGACTTTGACCAATCACAGGTCATTTCATTGAGAGAGCGTTCCTATTGGCTGTGCTCCGGCTGGTGGGCGGGGCTTGGTATTTCCTCAACAGATCTCAACATGGCTGGTGGGTCACAAACTTTCTCATTTTATAACTAAACAGTACACTACAAGATGTTTCTAAAAACATTTGAGGAATAGGCATAGCCTCCTTCCCGAAACATTGGTGGTTTCTATAAATTCCTGAGGTTTTCTAGCATCATATGATGCCAGTATCTTCACTCTAGCTTTAAAAATGAGCCCGCTACAAGCTAAAAATCACAAGTTGCGTTAATGCGTTAAATAAATTAGTGCCGTTAAAACAAATTTGTGTTAACACGTCAACTTGACAGCCTTAATCGCAATATATCGCCTTGCTTACAGTATCGCAATATACATATTGAATCGTAACCCCTGTATCATGATACGTATCGTATTGATGCCAACACACAGTCCTCGTGATAATAATAGCACCACTAATTATGATACAAGTAACAGTTATTTGGCTACTACTAAAATTATTTCTGCTTATGACAGACCCGAAATGTTGATAATGATGTGATATGATATGATTGGATATGATTAAACTCGTCGGTTGAACTCGCTGTACAACACCATTTCATTTCAAAGTACATCCTGTGCTTCCGAGTGCTGCCACGGCATCAGACAAATATATCGTCCTTTGAATAAATCTGTTCCAGGAAGAGTGTTAATATAATACGCCTGCAAAACTTTAACTCTGAGGAGATGAAGGAGGGAGAGGGAGGGGGAGAACATGTGTACGTATTGATGTATGTCTATGTGTGTGTCTGTGTCTGTGTGTGTCTGTGTGTGTCTGTGTGCCTGTGTCTATGTGTGTGTCTGTGTCTATGTGTGTGTGTGTGTGTGTGTGTGTGTGTGTGTGTGCAAGAGGGATTGATAAAGAAAGAGAGAAAACGCCGGCTGCTGTTGCCGAGGCAACCATCTCTCTCCCCTCTCCTCTTTAACCCTTTCTCCTCAGCACTTCCTTTTCACCTTCTGTCTCTTACCATCGCAGCGATCTCTCACTTGTTGATGTCCTATCACTCCATCTGCCCCTCTCTTTATCTCCACGCAGCTCTCTGCTCTCCGTCGCTCTCCATCTCTGTCCTTGTCTGCTTTCTCTCTCTGCAATACAAAAATCATGATTCGTGAGCTATCCGGTCTCATCTTCATCATGATTATTCATCCTCCTGTCGGCACACCTGTCATTTCGTCTGCACACGTGCGGTTTGTTAACACTGAATCATTCTGTGCTTGAGAACAGTGACAATTTGTGCTAAACTGTGTTAAGTTATCAGGAAGTCATTGTTTCACTGCAGGTGTTATTGAGGATTTGAAAACTTTAACACATGGGGCAACAGCATGACTGCTGCTGGCACGCAGGAGGAAAGTGGTTAACTGCCCTGGGAGAATAAATGCTGTGTGGTCAGCGTGGAGGATGTGAATGCCTGTATATTTGAATAAATAGCAAATGTTTTTTTTTTAATTAATAATTTCCTGTGCGCTAAGATGATTCTGCCGGTGACAATTTCTGACACATCGTCAGAAAAATAAGTTGATGGAGAAATAAGCAGTAAATTGGAAATACTGTAGTCTGACATTTTAGAAAATAGGTGTGTTTGCCTTCTTGCCGAGAGTTAGATTAATAGATTGACACCACTTTTATGTCTATAAGCTAAATATGAAGCCACAGCCAGCAGCCGGTTAGCTTAGCTTAGAATAAAGACTGGAAACAGGGGGAAACAGCTAGCCTGGCTCCGTCCAAAAGGAACACAATACGCAAAATCAGCACCTCTAAAGCTCGCTAGTTAAACATGGTAAAGCAAAAATGTTCAGTTTTTTTTACATGGAGTTATGAGCTAGGCTATCTCTTGGCCCGGGACGAGTTACTTCCTGGAGTCTCCACTGATTGCCTGACAACTGGTTCCAGCCAGGATATAGTTCGGCCCATAACCCCCTGTAAAATTGTCATGCTCAAACTTTGATTTTCGTACGGATTAAATAAACAGACCCAAGCTAGCTGTGTCCCCCTATTTCCAGTCTTTGTGCTAAAACTATAAACTAAACCAACCCAATCTCACTCCCAACTCGTCAAATACCGCAGATCGAGCAGCGCCCCTCAGCATGGAGCCACCCTTTAGCGACAGTATGTGACAAACCGGGCTTTCAACTAACTCCAATGTAAACCCGCCTGTGTCGTTATTCGACAGTTGGAGCAAGTGACGTAGTATTAATAGCGTGAGAGTCCGTTCAGGGCGGGCGGAAGGGGAGGTGGATTAGTCAAACAAACACAAGACTACAACCAGGAGACCGGTGTTGGTGTTCCATGTGAAACTAAAAGTAACTTTGATTTATTTTGTCACGTCAGTTGTTAGTCACGTGACTCGTTGGTATCGTCAGTCCCGTGAGTCACAGGAATCGTTTGTCAGTGAAGTTAATGTCAACCATGACTGTTTCCTAACACTACTTAAGTGGTTGTGTTGCCTAAACCTAACCTAACCTTTATTTTGAAAGGACACTATGCATGTAATGAGCGTATATTGACACGCCATCCCTGATCCGTTCAAAAGTAACGCAAGAGGGGTACCCCGTGCGTCGGTGTCCGATGCACGGCAGTATTTGGCTGGTTGGGAGTGAGAATGTTTTTGCTAAAAGGCTGCTGGCTGTAGCTTCATATTTAGCGTACTGACATGAGAGTGATATCAATCTTCTCGTCTAACTGTAGGCAAGAAAGCAAATAAGTGTTTTTCCCTCAATGTGAAACTATTCCTTTAAAGCACTGCCCTTATTGCCACCCAGTTCTAATCCCGAATTTGCAAACATCAGCTGAATTCCAATTAAACTGAAATTCCCAAATTAATTCAAGTTCACGCCTGTGTAACCATTTGATTTGATGGTCATCTGCCAGTGCAAAATAGGACATTTAGAGGTCAGGAGAAAAGAAACAGTGCCAACCTCAACTCTTGCCAATTTCCAGTATTTACTCTGTCGCTCTTTGAGCGCTGCATCATGAAAAAAGCTGCCACCGTCTAAGAGCCACAATCCTATAGGCTTTGTGTGTGTATTGATCACACGCAGTCTCCTCACACTGCATACATCATGACTGCTGGTGTGCCGCCCAGCTGCTGTGTGAAATCAGTGGCTGATGTTCCTCCACAATCAACATGCAGTGTCCAGCCAAATTAAATCTCAAGGAACAGTTTGTTCGCAGTGTGCGGAGGTGAGTGTAATCAGCATGTGTCACTCACACACGCACATCTGCCTTCCATTATACCAAAATGTGGGAATTAATTCCAAATGCATTATTGGTATGTAACAATATTACAGTACATAATATACTTTACATTTCATCGTTGCCTCAGATGCTTCTCCTCTCTGTTTTTTTTTTTGACATAATACATCCTGTTGCTAGGTAACTGTTAATTGTTAAAATGCAGGTACTTCATAAAGGACATTGATAGAAAAAAAAGGTAGGAGAGAGATACTGGTGCGACACACAAAAAGCTGAGCAATATAGTGCAAACAAATGAGTCTTCTAAGGTCACAAGTTTCAAGGATGAAGCGGGTTCTATCACTGAAAGTGAAGCTCGCTTTATTGGACTTATGGAAGTACTGTACTGCCCCCTCTGTCATCTGTCCTCTTCTCCCTCCGTCCTGCACCCCCTCTCATTCTCCATAATCCAGTGAACTCTCATCCATAACTCACAGGGCCCCTCTTTCTTTTATTACCGCCATGCCCCACCGCCGCCACCGCCACTGCCACTGCCACCACCGCCGCCCTAATAACTCAAGCTGACGCACAATATAAGGGGGCATTGGAGAGAGAGAGTGAGATAAAGAGAGTGAAAAAGACAGAGAGGTAGGGTTGAGAAAGGACAGAAGGAAGGGAAACAGTGTTGGAGACTATCAGTAGGAAGGAGTGACAGGGCGAAGCAACGCCGAGAGGCAGATAGAGAGGAAGGTTCTGCCTCTGATTGGTTGTTGAATTGGCGCTGTCGAAGGTTTCGGCCTTCAGATACACCCATGTCGGGTTCAGACGGTCAGACTCTCCGGCTCTCCAGACGAAAAACCCCCCCCAGCTAATCCTTGACGGTATCAAAAACACCACTCTGTAGCACAGTTACTGATATTTCACATTTACGGCGGCGTGCAACCTCACATGTGAATCCTTATCTTACTAATACATCTCATCCTTTTTCCCTCACACCTCACTCCCTCCATCAATAATTGAATAAGTCTTGCTCGCCAGTGTGACTGAAAAATTAATGTGAGCTAGGAGTGAGGGTGGGGGGGTGCGGATCCAGGGATGATGGATGAGGAGGTGGGTGTCATCATAGCCGGGTGGGGGACAGGCGGGCTGCTGTGAGTGCAGGTATAGAGGTGAGAGCAGGTCACATATTTAGCATACAGAGTGGATGCCAAGTTAGGTAGTTATAGTATTGTCCAGCAGGGAACCTCACTCCCAGCATGCACTGCGGAGGCCCGGCTGCGTTCGCCTACTTTGCTCTCGTCAGCAAGTTTACCGTCACGTCTCTGAACTTCCAGGTTCCCTGGCAGACACCTATTTCCTAGCTGTGGTCTGTGGGGAGCGCAGGTGAGAGTCTGCTCTGGGAGACAGTCCAGCCACTTCGTCTCATCTTCACTATTTTGGGAGGAAGCTGAAACGATGAGTCTGAGCTGCTAAATGAAACTCTCGTGCTCTTGTTCTCTTTCTGAAAACTCCCTCTCTTCCCTTCAGTGGGTCACTCCTTTCTTAACTCCTTCCAGCTTCTCTCTAACCCCTATACCTTTTGAGCCACGCTAGAAGTATGGCTCTAGGGATGGCAGTGTCGGTAGAGTAGTTTTTGGTCCAGTCTTTGGTCCAGACTGAAATATCTCAACAACTATTGGATGGATTGCCATAAAAGTTTTGTACAGCTACTCATGGTTCCCAGAGGATGAGTCCTAATGATTCTGTTGAACCCCTGACTTTTCTTCTAGCACCACCATGAAGTTGACATTTGTGGGTTAGAGCACAGGCACAGTTTGCGTTGGTTCAGGGGACTCACTGAACACCCTAGAAATGCATCTATGTTTTTCTATGATAACGTAGAACGGCTTAAAATTAAAAGTACTTACAAGAAAAAATGAACAGCCGACTCCTTATGGTACGTGTCCACAGGGGCGTTTTTTATCACGAGGGACGCGACGCTTCCCAACATTGGATGCTTGGTGGGCGTGTCGCTAGACACAGGCTTTCCCCACCTGATTGGACGAAGGCTTTTCCTCCGTTGGCTGCTGCTCCCAGCTTTCAAACCGGAACCAGTATGGAGGCTCGTTTGGAAACTCTCTTCTCTTATTTCACGAAAATAGTTCACGAAATGTATTTCTGAAAACATTTGAGGCGAGAAATAAGCCATGCAGTTGATGAATCCGTCTTTATTTTCGATCGACAACTTTTATTTTAAAAGATTCTCGGGAGATTCGAGAGGCGGCGAGTCGCGTCGGAACAAGACATTTTTAGGTGACCAAAATGTTACAATAACTTTCATGAACTGAAAACACACTGTGAAAGGGTTGAAGTTGTAAGACGAAAACGGACAACTCCCAAAAACTAGTTCATGGCTTCCTTGCTATACACCCCATGGCTACACCTCCATCATGAGATGGAGGTGTAGCCATGTGTTGCGACCTGTCAATCACAAGGTAGCCCCGCCCTAAAGAATCCCCTGCTTTATGGTCTATTTGACTCTAAGTGTGACCATAATTGACTAAATGAACATCATGCTGTATTGAAGAAGATTTGAAACTAGTGATTGAGACCATAAGAGACCATGTTTACAATGTTTTCTGATAAATCATGTGAGAAGTAGGCTCATTCTAGACTTCTATACAATCTGACTTCTTTTTGCAACCAGAGGAGTCGCCCCCTGCTGGCTGTTAGAAAGAATGCAAGTTTAAAACACTTCCGCATTAATTGGCTTGAGCACGAAATGTGCAGGTTTACTCACATATAGCACCCATCCTCCGTCTTTGACCAGCTGAGAATGCGAGAGGTAGGGAGCGCTGAAAGTCTCTGGAAGTACCTGGCAAAGTAATCGTTGAGTCATTCGTCATTAATCAACAAACATATCAAATCATTTTGTACTACGGGCAGTAAAAATCTTACTGCATCTTTAAGTCATTCTGCTTGTTAAAATGTCAAAATGTAAAATTTACAGACTACACAGCCCAGCTGTACAACAGCGTAAAAAACTAAGGAGTTGTTTTTGGGATGTGAGGAGTTTTTGTAATGTGAGTAATCACAGCTAATCACACACACCTCCATATTGATAATGGTTTTCCATTTCTATGACACATCATAATTCAAACTAGAAGCTGGTGTTTATGAGCGTACAATGTAGAGGACATGTTATAAATGCACACTGCTGAAAAAGAGCTTAAGACATTAGTAGCTGAGCTAAAATGCACATGGATTCAGCTTTGATTTTATCTGGGATGTTTTGCCTGTATCCTCCTGCTTATTATTCATACATTTGAATACATTTACGCGAGGGACCTGCTCAGTACAAGCACAATATTACACTATTGGCAACTGAGCAGCGTTGGAGACCGCTGCTGGAAGACAAATGCCCTTCTCAATGTCAGTTTGATGGCAATTGCTGAGACAGGGGAGGGTTTTCTTCATTTACTTCCATCAACCAGATTTTTCAATCTGTCCCGCTTGCCCGACCTCAGATAATTATTATGCATTGTGAAAGACATCCCCAGCCTCACTGTTGATCTCTCCTGGACAAATACATGTAAAACAATTATAGTATAGTGGATATAATATAGTGGATACAAAAATGGGTGCCAGTTCAACCCCTTTTTGAATAGGAGAACACACAACAGGTCTGAGTTAGGTCTACTGGTATGGGGGGCGGGAGGGAGCAGCCTGAGAGAGCAGCCTGAGAGAACCCCGAGGGGGCTGGACGGCATCAGACGAGGCTGTGTGGAGCGCCAGCAGCAGTGCGGGTTGTTGAGGGGGCAGACCCAGACCCAACCACTCCACCATAAAGTCACCATATGGCCGTCCTCTCACACCCTCTCCCAGGAATTCCTGCCTGAGAGAGAGAAAGAGAAAGAGAGGCAGCTTGTGTGTGACAGAAAGATCATGCATTTGAGTCTGTGAAAGAAAGCAAGAAAGAAGGAGGAGTAGAACTCAACGAAGGGTTTCAGATAATGTAAGTGTGTGTTCAGAAAGGAGGTACAGGGCCAGACAGACAGACTGTCTGAGTGTCCACTACAGTGGGCAGGGGGACGTGAGAGCCATGCACAAAAGCAGCCGATTAGACTGTTATCAGTCTATTAAATAGGCGTTAGCAGTCGCTATAAGCACCATAGATGTGGGTCAATAGGGGCCTACTACACCCAGTAGTAGGTTTTATCATCTATTCCCATGGTTGATCACTGAAAGATGGTATAAAAGAAGACGACAGTGACCTCTAGTGACCATAGTAATTATGACAGGAGCAGAAGCACCCAACATGTTCTCAGACCCCTCTGCGTCACTTTTCGATCGCAGTTAACATGCTTAATGTTGTGAATTAAACAAAAACACTTGTTTAGGATTAGGTAACAAAACCACTTAGTTACATTTAGAAAAAAAACAACATAGTTGGGCTTAAAATTACTACGTTTTTACAGGGAAAATGTGACTGGAAGTTGTGAACACAGGACACAAATGAACAGCTGATTGTAAAGTGAAAGTGAAACGTAACGCACGGGACACGAACAGCCTCCTGGAAAATGAGCCTTTTGTTTGTTGTTCACCCAGGAGGCCGGGGTTCGCATCCTATGTGAAACCAACAGCGTGCAGTTGTCTATGTTCACAAGCGTTAGTTTCACTTTTGAAACGTAGTTATTTTAAGCCAAATCACAACGTTTTCCCCTAAACATAAGTATTTTTGTTGCCTAAACCTAAAGTAGTAGTTTCGTTACCTAAACCTAAAGAAGTAGTAGTTTTGTTGCCTAAACCTAAAGAAGCTTTTTTGTTTTTTAGTTCAAAACGTAATGTTAGGTGCAATTTTGCGTGTTAGAATGTGCCGCTTTAAAGTTTCGCTTTCACTTTTACAACGTAGTAATGTAGTAGGCCCCTACTGACCCATATCTATGGTGCTTATAGTGACCAATAACCCTATTTAATGGCCTGATAACAGTAAAATTGGGTGCATAAATACACCAGCAAAGTGAAATGAATCAACAGTTTGTGTCAAGTGTCAAAATTCAGAGGTAAACACAAAAAGGCTTAAAAAGAGTCAGTGCCAAACACGTGAAACTTAGTTTTTTATTATTAATACTCAACACTTCATTTTGTTCATCATGTACAAAGAGAAAGAATAGTCTTATTTGAGCACTTATATATCAGTATGATCCTTATTAGAAGTACCTTAATGATGCTTTTTTTTGCAATTTTGTCATGACGTGGTTAATTTCGTTATTGAGATATTTGATCGTTTCCATACAAAAAAAACAAAACAAAAAAAACAAGGTAAATGTTTCCCCCAATATTCAGTATTTACACAACCTGTACAATTATTTGTTTTTGTGTCATTTTCTGTTGGTGTAAAAATTTCGGGGATTTATTTCAAAGGGCCACAAAAAGAGAAAAGAATGGCCAAGAATAATATTATGTATATCATTATGTATACAATTGATACTATTCATATGTTACATTTTTTGTCATCCCACAGTAAATTTAATCAGTGAAGACGTGTGTTCACCTTGTGAAATACATTTAGTAGCAACCCCTTATGTAATTTTCATTCAGGTAAAGCAATGATGGAAAATAGCAATATTAACAAACAAAACTGTACACAATTTAATAGAAAAATGTTGTATGCATCAATATAAAGCAATATCAATACATATTAATACACGTACACACATGTTTAAAATATGAGTAAACAAGTGAATTGGAAAATTATAAGCAGCTAAATTACATGGACCTTCACAACAAATCGTTCATAAAATATCACAGTATAATTCTTCCTATCTGCATGTGACTTGTTGATAAAAAAAAACGTGATTAGCAACTCAAGAGGTTAAAAATATTGATGTCAAATCCTCCAAAACACACAAAAAAAATACATTTTCACGAGTCAGTTTAACCGGTACATCGATCCCTGTAGCTGACCGCGTCATGCTCTTATTTTGGTCCCATGTGTCAGTATCCCTGACAGAAAAACACACGTCAGCTGAGGTGACATTTACATCCTCCACCTTCAGGATGTTCCAGCAACACTAACTTTCCAAAGCCATTTCTTGTGTTGTAAAAATGTGACACAGTGTTTTCGCTCTACACGACCTAACAAAATGCGTTGTGGCACGCTCGTGTGCAGAGAAGTGACTCCCGGGACCGATGCGGCCATGAGGGAAATATGGACTTCTGGTGAGCCGTGCTTGCTCTGCATCACCGGCCCGGCCTGCATCACCGGCCCGGCCTGCAGCACCGGCACGCATCACCGGCCTGGCATGCACACGCTGGCTGCAGAGCCGAGCAGCAGGATGTGGTAAAGGCCTGATGGTAGCATGTTTACCACAGTGTCAGGTACACTTTGACTTCCCAAACCAGCAGCTGGAAGCTGGTGCTAGCTCGCTCCCTTCCAATGCATGAAAACACAAGTGATAAATTGGCACATACAGTGTACAGTAAGAGCTTTTTTTCTGTTTGGTTATCCAGTTTATTGCAAATGAGGAGTGGTGGCTTGTGTGAAAAATATGCAAACCTCACAGAGTTTACGTGCACACGGATACATTTTTCACTTTTCAATCAACCCTCTAGACGTGAAAGCAGTTGAGGAGAAAAACAGAAAGAGAGATGAATTTCTTCTCTCAGGGCCGGGGCCAAGATTATGGAGACTTATTGGAATCAGTACCATACAGAAGAAGAAGAGCGGGGGAAATAATTTCCGACTGCATGGGGACAAAATTGCATACGTACACAACAAATCACAAAATTATATTTTCCCGTCTCGTCCCCGAGAAACAAGCAGCGCACAAAGTTGCACAAATACAAATTAGAATCCAAAGCTTTTAAGTGTTTCCAGCTGTCAAATAACACAGTTCAGTAATATGTGAGCTAAAATATAGCAGTTGATTCCCCCCCGAAGCAGAACTCTACGTTAAATGTGACATGACAGAACAAATGTTGCACCTTTTAATAAGGGGTTGCACAAATGCATTTCAGCTTCGAATGAGATTCTCAATAAGATGAAACTACACTCGCTCTCGCATTTGTGTGTGTTTATATATATGTGTGTGTGTGTATATTCGTTACCACAGTGATGTCTATCCCAAACGTAGAGAGGGAACAGGATAGGCCGGGCCGACGATGGCTCTAAATTCTGTGTGCAATCACCGTTAAGAACCCGGGCAAAAAAACAAACAAAAAAAACGGGCAACAAAAAACACAAAATATCTTGTAAGTTTTTAACAAGGACCGCTGCTTTAAAAATGAAGGATCACAATATACTGCCTCTATATGCAAATATCATCTATGTATACACTTAATATTGTATCCCATAAATGTGTAGTTAATTGATCTCAAAAAAGCATGAAGAAGAGCTTACCTTAAAAAGAGAGAATCTAACACAATTCAAGGGAAACTTAGCAAAGACTCCTAAAACTAAACTTTTCCCCTTTTAAATCACCAAACGTCTACACCTACAGTAAATTATCCTCCAACACTTTAGTGAAAATATGAAAAAAAAGTCTTAACATAATCAGTATACTGATCGGTAAAACTATCGTAATTAAGTAAACATGAGATTCAAAGAAAAAAGAGGTTCAATTATATCACTTATGATTAGTAATATTTGTGTCTTAACTATATTTTGCATATTTTTGTCTTTTGTTTGTTTTTATGAGTTTTTATTGTCGTTTTGTTTATTTCTTAAATCGCTGTAAAACATATTGAAAGTTACATCCTGTCTGTCTGTTTTTACTGTACAAAGTGAAAAGAGTTTTTCTTTTTAAATAGATTTATTTACAAGGAAAAGATTGAACGTACAAATGCTGACGCTGATTGATGCCCGCTCCGGAGTCGCTCTACCGCTCGTTCTTATTTCCTCGTCGTTTTCCTGTTCGAACTTCTTATGCCGTCTCGCTGATAATGGTTTGACCTGAACTTTCAAAAATGTGTGCGTATAAAAATTCCAGAGATCCCAATCGGTTTATTAGGAGAGTCATGTCGGTGGGGGGTGTGGGTGGGTGGGAGGGAGGGGGGGGTATGGATCTGTTTGATTTAAGGCTAACTCGATCAGTCTCACGTTGACGGTGTTATCGGTGGAGCGATAAGGGGAGGAGAGGCGGCTGAACTTATGAATATCAGCAGGTAAGTGAGGGAAAAAAAAAACCAGCTGTTATCATTCAGATTTGCTTCCCTCCACACACACACACACACACACGCGCACACACACACACACACACACGCACACACGCACACACACGGCAACCTATTACCACTGGTGCGTTTAGATTCGGGTATAAGATAGAAGTCCGCGATGACAAAGATCACATTCTACACACTCCAGCAGCTCCAATCTCAGGCCAGCACTCCTGCGCAATCTCACCGCAGCCCTTGAACTTCTGACACCGCCAGCTTATCGAACATCAAACCTTTAAATAACTAATAGAGGCTTCTTTATTCTGTACAGTAATATGATGAGTCATCATCAGACAGCTCCGGGAGTGTGGTTGGGGGGGGGGGGTGATGATGGGATGATAAGGCATGTCTACTGAGTGCCTACACTGAGTAAAAAGGTCCTGTGCAATAAAACCTCTCCAGCTGAAAAAAGACTATCTACATTCAGCTACAGTCAAAAGTGAAAAGCTTTCGCAAGTTGGCCGCCTTCCGGACGCCGCCGCCTCTCTCAATTAAACATCCTCCGCCATTATCACGGGGCGACGACACTTTCTCCTACACATTTTTGTTGCCGACATAAACAAAAGTGCATATATTAAATCATACACAATGTACAAACAAAGCTTTCTGTGTTGCGCCTCTCGGGCCGCTTAGCATAAAGTATAACGCCTTCAACGAGATACTGGCGAGAGAGGCCGAAAAAAAAAGAGAAAAAAGCGAGTGCCCGGTGAGTGTTATCATGTAACCTGAATAAAAGAAGTGGTCTAAAGGCTGCCGTGTCGTGGAGTGAGACGCTATCTCCTGAATAGTTCGAAATCAATTTTTACGAAGTTATAAAACATCTCCTCTCGTGTCGAAACCATCCCGCTGCAGCGTCTCAAGCCTGCTGGAAAATTTTCACCGCAGTTTTGGCTCATAAACGTGAAGAGAAACAGCCGAAAAAGCACGCCGTCCCGGTTGCCGCCTGGAGGACACATCCACTGGAGACCATTAAGGCACGTCCTCCCTCTCAGTATCTTCAGATTCGGACGGAACGCGTCGTTCACAGTTAACACAAGTTCAGACCGACAAAATCTGCATGTGTTTAAGTGTGTGTGTGTGTGTGTGTGCACTTGATTTGTAATGTCTTGAAACATCAGATAAGGATCTGTCGGCTCTTCCAGATCCTGTTTTTTCCAGGAGGAGCAAATAAATGTATGAGCATGGAGTAAAATATTCTACAGAAGACAGTAAAAATAAAGGAGTTAAGGACTCAGTCTTTCTGGCTTGTTGGTTGAACAACCGTCCTGCTGCCACCCGGCGCAGACAGGATACAACTACAGATACTTAAAAAACAGTAGTGAAATATTATACCAACAGAACATAAAACAAGAAAAAACTTAGTGATATCATAATCAGCACTAACATCTTTGTTATTCACAATGTTATCAAGATTATTGTTGTTCTTATACCCTGTTTTTTTTTCTATAAGAATATCTTATTATCATTCATGATTGTATTTCTCATAGCAAACAGCTCTTTTGGCGTCGGGGATGAGGAGGAGGAGCGGGGGGGCAGGAGAGGAAGAGGAGTGTGGGACGGAGAGGAGACGGAGAGGAGATGGACAGGCTGGGCTGTCTCCTTCCAGAGAGAGAAATCATCTCCTGTGTCTCTGGTAAAAACGTGACAATGTCTCCTTTCCGCGGTGACACAGGGGCAGATGGGCAGTTCGCTCTCGCTGTCTTTTCCTCAGCGGGAGCTCTCGGACAGCCGTCGCATCGCACCAGCCTCACACGTCCAATATCAAACGAAGATGAGGTGTCGCCTCTTTGCGATAACAACCGAGTGCGTCGACTTCTGCCTCACTGGTGGATGAAACGATGGACGAGGAGTTGAGTGCATTTGTGATGTTGAGGGCAACGTTGATTGACTGTGTTCGGACATAAAAGTAGAGTAGCTTTGGCCGTTTCTGAGAGCGGGTTAACATCCCACACCTCCTCAGGGAGTCCTGATTTCTTTACCCAGATTTGTTTTTTGCAAAATCAAGACCCCCCCCCCCCCCCCCCCCTTATTTTTCTATTTCACAGCTCTCTCCTCTCCTACCTCATCGTGCTGTCCCAATATGGGCCAGGGTTGCAGTGTGTGGACAGTGTCTTTAAAATCATCCCTGATCTCCTAACACTACACGCCTCCCCTCCTCCTCCCTTCGCCATCGTCCGCTCCTCCCTTCCTCCATACTCCCTTTATTTTCTGCTCTCACACGTCAGACTCGATGCTGGAGAGTTTCTCGTACACATGGCCATTGCTTCCGTTGAAGGGACGCGGGGGGCCGACCCCCAGCATGGAGCCGTGGTGGTTCATCCCACCCATGCTGAGCTCTTTCGGGAACCGGGGCGTCACGTTGGACATCACCCCGGCCGTGGCGGACGCCGGCAGATACGACGTCGTGCTCATCTGGCTCCTGAAGTCACTTCGGCTGTTTTTGGCAACTTGTTGCTGCTGCTGTTGCTTTTTCATGTAATATTGTTTGGCTCCGTGCATCAGACACTGGTCGTCGCCGAAGGTGGGTATAAAGGGGTTTTGGTTTACCCTGTCGGGGTAAAGAGATTTGGATAAAGAGAACCCTCCCCCACCTCCTCCTTCCATCAAAGACCTATCCCTGTCTCTCATGTCTCTCTCTCCGATGGAGCGGCGGTGGAGGCCCTCGCCGCCTCTGAACAGGCCGAACGGCGAGCCGGGTCTTTTCCGGCCCTCGCCTCCGTAGAACAATGGGTCCCTGTCTCTTTCCCTTTCTCTCTCCGAGCCCCCGTGACGCTCAAATATGTGTGCGAAGGGGCTGGTGCCCTCCACGTAGCGTTCTTTCTCCTTCAGGCTAACGCTCCTGGGTGGGGGCAGCATCCCTCCCATACCTGGACCACCCATCCCTCCACCACCTCCCAGGCCCCCCATCAAACTTCCCATCCCGCCTGAGTCCTCTTTCTGAAGGTCGACGAATGCGTCATACGAGTGCTGCCGCCTCAGCGGCTTGCCGAATCCTCCACTCTTCCTCCTCTGCTGGCCCTGAGATTGAGACGGAGGCCCGGCGCCCATACCACCCCCACCTTTCCCTCCCCCCATCTGTTCCAAGAGGTGGTTGTTGTCCTCGCTGATGTCGTAGAGGTTTCCTGTCTTTTTACAGCCCTCGCAGCGCATGCAGGTCGCAGAGCTGGGGCGGCTGTTTCCTCCGCCCGCCGAGGACCCGCAGCTCATACCACCACCGTACCCGCCGCCGCCTCCTCCTCCATGCATGGACATCTGCTTGCCCACTCCTCCCCCGCTGGCCCGACAGTTCCTGCACTCCCACTCTCCCCCTGCCAGCCCAGATCCTCCCCCGCTCTTTGAATCAGACTTTTTGGGTTTGCTCTTAAGAAAGTCATCCACCGGAACCAGGGTGGTGCAGGTCCCCACTCCTCCATCTCTGTTCCCAGGTCCGTCGGTCAGGTCCACATGTTCCCACTGAGGGACGCCCTCTTTGGGCCGAAACTGGTCCAAATAAAAATCCCTAACGCTCTCCTTTTCTCTGAAGAGATAGTTCCCATCGTTGTTTCCTCCTCCACCTCCTCCACCTCTACCTCCTCCTCCTCCTCCTCCTCTCTTCCGTTCTAAGGGTAAAAGCGGCGGGGAGGTAGAGCGGTGGCCGTGGTAGTGGTGGTGGCTGATGTGGTAGGGTTTCCTCCTGTAGCCCAGCTCGATCTCGTCCAGCTCCCGTCTGGACTTGGCAGAGGCCGGCCTCTTTTTCAGGCTATCGCGGTATTGTTTGCGCTTCTTGGCGTTACCCTCCAGGTTTCCATAAGTCACTGTGTGCGTGGAAATGTCCGAGACATCTGACCGTATATTCCCATCGTCATCGCCTCTCCCTCCGCAGTAGCCGTGCCCAGGGATGAATGTGGAGCTGGAGGCACCTCCCTTGAAGGAGAACTTCCCGTACAGGTCCGGCAGGCCTCCCTTGAAGCCCTGGTTTGGGGGAGGAGTCTGTCCGGACAGCAGGTCAAACTTGCTCATGTTCCTGTGGGTCAGCGCCGAGCACGGCTGCGTGGTGAAAATAGGGGCCACCCCTCCGCCTAGGCTGTCACAGTCGAACATGCCGCCCTCCAGAGAACTAGCGCTGCCCAAACTGTGGGGCCTGTTGGGAGGCGGCCCGCTAAGCCCCAGCGTGGAGCCGTGGTGGTGCATGTATTGGTCCTGGTACAGATTGCTGTCCTTCAGGTGGAGGTTGCCAAATGTCCTCTCCACCTCGCTGATGTAGTCGCTGAACATGTTGTCTTCCGGGTAAGGCGGCTTGCAGTCCGAGTGGCCCGCCAAGCTGCGCCGGTGTTCGGAGATGTCGTAAACGGAGGATTCGCGGCGGATGAAGTCCAGGGCGCTGTGTGGCGAGCCGTTCACCCCGGACAGGGAGGCCATGTTCTTGGCGGTGCGTAAGAGGCGCATGATGTTGGAATGGGTGTTGTTCATGGTGGCTGACGGGGAGTTCAACGCCGAGCTGCTCTTCTCCTCAATCTGCACCCCGTGGATGCAGCTGTAGATGCCCTGTGAGGGGGAAACACAGGCAAGAGGCCGCATTAGAGAGAGGACATTTGGTGAATTTAACCATCATTAGTCATTAAAGCTGCAGTTGGTAACTTTAACGTGTTTACGCAAATTTGTTTTAACGCCACCAATTTCTTTAACGTATTAAGGCAAACGATCTTTCGGAGGTTGTAGCGGACCCAGTTTTAAAGCTAGAGTGGAGATACTGGCATCATATGAAACTAGAAAACCTAAGGAATCCATTGGTACCAACTATGTCATACTAGCTTGAAGGAGACTAAATAACGCTCAAAACTTACGCTCAATTTTGGCGAGGGGTCCCTTGACCTCTGACCTCAACATATGTGAATGAAAACGGGTTCTATGGGTACCCACGAGTCTCCCCTTTACAGACATTCCAACATAATCACATGCAGTTTGGGGCAAGTCATAGTGAAGTCTGCACACTGACACACTGACACACTGACAGCTGTTTTTGCTTATTGGGCTGCAGTTTGCTATGTTATGATTTGAGCATATTTTTTTAGCTAAATGCAGTACCTGTGAGGGTTTCTGGATAATATTTGTCATTGTTTTGTGTTGTTAATTGATTTCCAGTAATAAATATACACATACATTTGCATAAAGCAGCGTATTGGTCCACTCCCATGTTGATAAGAGTATTAAATTCTTGGCAAATCTCCCTTTAAGGTACATTTAGAACAGATAAATGTGTGATTATTTTGTGTTTAATCGTGATTAACTATGGATAAATATTTAAATTGATTGACAGCCCTAAATAAAAAGTTATTTTATAAAACCGTCACTATATCCTGACAGTTGTGCATGAGACAGATAATCTGTGAATTTCACATTTCTCATGCACTACTGTCAGGATATAGTGACCGTTGTATAAAATAACTTTTTATTATATTTGCTCAAAGTTACCGACTGCAGCTTTAATATTGTATTCTAAGTTGACAAAAACATGAGACTGCAGCTGCATCCTGACCGCCCCGCTTCTTATAACTTACAGGATGTGAGTACAGCTCTTCCTGCTGATGCTGTCAATACCTTGCTCAATAAATACAGTGTATAATAAGTAAAACAGATGTTACATGTCATTTATAGACAGTAGCATGTAGTATATCAACTGGTAAAGTGAGACAGTGCAAGAGAGCATACAGTATGAAGATTCAGGGAGGATAGTGTAGCCGCACAGAGGATGATTGATAAAGGCAAAGGGGCTGTAAAAAACCCCAGGGTCCCACTGGTCAATACCTTTAATCAATGTGATTAGAATTCAGCTGAACAATATCTTCCAGCAGTTATTAAACACCTCAGTTCCACTACCGCCCGACGCCGCAACGCGCGACAGAGGCCAAGCCAAGGAGACGGCGGCTGAGCGTTACGGTGACAGAAAGATAAACTGCTCCATTTGCATTCAGTGATGTACGATACAATATTCAGATAAAAATGGATGTACAGAGGAGAGCAAACCAGGCATGACAGATGGGGACGGTAAAGGATCGGATCAATTCCAAACAATGATTTTGCTCAGTTTTTCAGGACGTGTGTAGATGACTATGGGAATAAAGGGACGCTTTGACCGCTGTTAAAGACCAGAGATCAGCTGACCTCAGTTCTGCTCGCCCCTGCAGAGGTCAGGGGTCAGCTGATTGTCAAATCTGCTCTGGTGTTAAGCTATGACTCCTCCCAACCTCCTGCTTTTATCCACTAATATGACACATTGACCCTCAGCTCTCCTTTCCATAGATGCTCCTTTCTGCTGGTTAATTAGCTTCATGGACAGCGCCTGCATTGCAGCAAAAAAAGCCTTCATCCCTCATTCCACTTCTAGGTTATAGGTTATAACTAGGGCTGTCAATCGATTCAAATATTGAATCAGGATTAATCGCATGATAGTCCATAGTTAATCGAGATTAATCGCAAATTAATTGCACATTTTTCTATATATTCAAAATGTACCTTAAAGTGGCAGTAGGCAGTATATTTTTGGCATCATTGGGCAAAAATTCCATAATAACCTTTCAGTATATTGTAATTCAAGTGTTCTGAGAGAAAACTAGACTTCTGCACCTCCTCATTGGCTGTGCTCCAGTCATGTGACCGGAACTTGGCGTTACTTCAACAGATTTTACAATGGCGGCCGCATCACAAACTTTCTCAGTTAACAGATAAACAGTGCACTACAAGATGATTCTGAAAACATTTGAGGAGAGAAAGAGGCATTAACGTAACGTAATATTGATTCATATTTGATCAGCGCGGCCTAGTTTGACCGTTTGGTCGGAGTTCGCGAGTGATTGACAGCCGGCTCTCATGGACAGCAGACCTCAGATCAGCTCTTACTGCTTGTTATCCTCCGGTCTGGGAAATCTTGCAGATGACGTTAAGAGCACCAGAGGACAACGGAGGACACAGAGGCACATGATTTTTTTCAGGTTACCTGTCTCATGTACTATTGTCACGATATAGCGACCGTTTTATAAAAATAACTTTTTAAAATCATATTTGCTCCAATCTCGCCTACTTCAGCTTTAACAGGTTTTCAGATTATCACGTTAACTTTGACAGCCCTTGTTATAACTTCTCTCAGTTTCAAAGTCTGTTAACAGTATGTAAAGCTTAACAATGGCTAAAACCAAGAGTGGTAACATAAATACAAAAGGACTCATATTTCAGAGATAAGGTATTTGGATCTTGAAGTGGAGGACAAATGTATACACCCACCTGCGTGATATTTCAGTTTTTGTTTTTTCCCCACTTAGAGCCATCTTTCAATGTTTATCTGGTCCTTCTCCGCCTCATCTGTGTTTCTTTTTTCCATCTGCCTGTTTATACAATTTGTCATTGCTTCATATCTTTTGTTTTTCTTCTTTCATTGTCTTGATTACACCCCCACCTGCTGCCAAATCTGTCACGTCTTCCCTCCCGTGACGTCTATGACGGCGATGACGTTTGAGAGCGAGCTCCGGATGTGTGTGGTTTTTAAGCTTTTTTTTCTTCTTTTTAGGCACACGCACAAATAAGCAACAACCACGACGGAACAATAAGTTAATATTATAGTGCATCGACTCTTGGACGTTTAACAAAGTGATTGCTGCTTCGTATTCAACAGCAGATTTGGTCCACTCCACATGCCCACATAATGTAACAGTTGGCAGATTGCTGCCGGCCCAGCGCTGCAGTAGCTGATTATTTGGGCAGCATGTGTGAATAGCAATAACTGTGGCCTGAGGGCTCCTAAGAATTTTCAATCCACCAGGGGATCACAGTAAAATCTATAAGTGATTACACTGGTACAGAGAGGCAGGAAATCAACAGAGAACTAGCTGCCCTCCTATGTATGATTGCATATAGTGTAGAGGGCCTATTGTACATGCTGCAGCTCTTAATTTAACGCTGCTTTGTGTTTGGTGGAAGTATATGGTGCTAAATGCAAATGAACCAACCCAAGTGATTAAACCTCTAACACATTTACTGTTCTAAAGTCATTAGAGGCTTTTTAAATCGATATAATTAATTTGTTTCAGCGTTGCAGGTGGGACCCGGAGGAGCAGGTAGCCGGGGGAGAGGCGCTCGCAACGCCGCCTCGCCGGGAGGGAACGCTAACCGACCATGAAGCCATGACCGCGGCCACGTGACTCACGCCGACCGTGACAGATGTCTCATTTTTTACACTGACGAGCTTAAATGTTAATTGCCGCAATAACAATAAAGTTTATTGGATTATGCTGTGAAATTAAAAAAGCGGAATCAATGAGTGGCAGAGTAAGAGGGAGGGGGGGGGGGGGTGAAGAAACGGCCAAGGCTGGAGAGAAAACACTTGAGTAAATGAGAAGGAGACAATGGCCGAGGATTGTGGAAAGATAATAAACTGTAATTTCCACTGTTGTTTGTGTCACGATGCCCGAGCTCGCCGCTACGTATGCAAATGAACCCTCTCGATGAATATTTTAACATACTGAATCATTTGGCTGTATTTGTGGACACTCGGCGTTCATTTGTGTTGTCACATTGTAGCAAAGACAGAGGTAATTTCTGTAAATGAGAGCAATCGCTGGATGTTAACATAAAGCGTAATTGCTTTCAGAGCCAGTCCCCATACAAATTATAATGATGTAATAATAAAAAAACAACAACACCAAGCTGCCTGTCGTTGGAAATGAGAAGTCAACTGACATTTTTAGCGACTGATATTTCATGCTCCTTCTGCACAAACAGACGCCGACACGCACACGCGGCCGTAAACAAGACGTTAAATTAACACCATACAAAATAATCAAAGTTGGGCACTGGAGCGTAATATTAGAGCAGAGAGGGGAACATGTTATGTTGGGGCTTTTTTTTTTTCTCCGTAGCCTTGCTTTCTTGGCACAAGCAGCCCCGGCACCACAGCAGCATATCGAATGTGGGGTGTGTGTGTGGAGGGGGGGGGGCAGCAGTGTGTGAGTCTGTGCTGTAAATTAGCCACGTGGTTCAGCCTGCAGCGGTTCACCTTCAGAGGCACACAGTGAATTACACCGAAGCCATGTCAAAACAATTGGAATGCAAATCAAATACCTCGGGGGTGACTTTGGTCTCCTGGGATCCAGTAATCTACCCTCTCCGGTTCCGTGGCTGATTTTTGTTGAGTGAAATATTGATTTTGGCTCAACATTTTGTAAATATTTACCCCGCGGACGTTAGAGCGGCCTCACCGCTCGAAACAAAAAGGGAAAAAAGCTTCAATTTCCGTTTGGAAGTGAGAGTTTGGTTTGGTTACATGCTCATTTTTACAATTTTAACATCTCTAAAGCCTGGAAGGATAAGGCAGAGACATTACAGACAGTAATGCTGATGATGAAGGGCTGAATGAACAAGTGATGAAGGTCACTTTACAGACAAGGAGGAGTCGGTGACGCAGTGGTAAACTGGAGAAATATAACCTATTCTGGTGAGAAAGTGTTGTTGCTAGTCGTTGACTTTGGCTGCCACATCATGCTACTGTTTCTCCTTGACTCTTCAATATCAGTCTCTTTATTTATCCTTTAATTCCTCATACCTCTCTCTACATCCTGACCTCCTTCTGTCACATTTACCCCCCCTTCGTTCCCCCGTCTTTCATCCCAACTGAGAAAACTAACTCAAACAACCCCACATATACTTAAAGGGATAGTTCAGGTGTTTTGAAGTGGGGTTATTTGAGGTTCTTATCCATAGTCAGTGTATTACCTACAGTAGATGACGGTCGGCATGCCCAAGCTTGGAGAAACAGACGGGAGTTACCGCACGGAAGCAAAGCAATGTACTGCTGTGGACGGGGCCGGCAGCAAAACATATTTTAGCCACCTAAAAAAAATCAATATCAGTTTAAGTGTACGCTATCTTTAGAATATTTTTGCTGGCTTACCTTGCCATGAGACAGCTATACAGTCTATGTTTCTGACGAGGAACTGAAGTCGTAATTGCCAAAGCAACCAGACAAAAACAGTAATTTTACCTCGCAGAACACGGGGGTTGTTGGTTTACCGTTGCCTGGAGCATAGGTGGATACAACGGCTTCAGGTCCCCGTCAGAAAGGGCTGTCTGACGGCAAGGTTAACTGGGAAAATATTCTAAATATAGTGTACACTTAAACTGATGTAGATTTTTTTTAGGTGGGCCTTTCTTTTAGGTACCTACAATAGGTTTTGCTGCTGCCCTCGTCCACAGCAGTACATTGCTTTGGTCCAGTGCGGTTACTCCTGTCTGCTTCTCCAAACTGGGGGCGTATCGAGTATTAACAATAGCCATGTTTGTTGTTTATGTTCAAAATGATAAGTTTGGGGGAGTGGCTTAGGAGGGAGTCAGTGTTACCGACTTAGCAATTTTCTTTCTCGATTTAGTGACTTTTGGAGCTATTGCTGCGTTGAAGCCACCATTTTACATCAGCAAAATTTGGAAAATGAGCCAGATAGTTAAGTGTGATAGTACTGGGCTTATGCTTGATTTGATGCTTGAAAACACAAGCATGGATGTGAAATGCATCAGCTCCCTTTCTCACCCTGCTGATGGAGAAGACGAAGCCGGGCTGGCCGGAGCAGGTGCCCATGAAGCAGAAGCGCAGCTGCCAGTAGAACCAGTGCTCGCAGATGAAGGTGATGAGCGACAGAGCCATGGCGGCGCCGAGCATGTAGAAGACGCCGGCCATGTTGTCCACGTCCAGCTGGCTGGACATCACCTCGTTCTTCTCGTGGTGGCAGATTCCCGTCAGCCATAGGGACTCCAGCTCCTCCATCTCACCTGGATGGAGGATGAAGCAGAAGAGGGGAAAGGAAGGAGGGAAGGAAGGATGGTTGATAAAGAGTTGATGGAGCGACAACAAGAAGGAACGAGGGAGATATGCGGACGAGACAAGAGGAAAGGGGCACGATGACGACATGCGGAGAAGTGGTTTTATGATTCGTACGGGAATTGAAATAAAGAACGGAGTGTGAAAAAAGTGGGAAAGAATGTAAAATATAAAGGAGAGAGGAGGGATATGATGTAATAACAGGATGGGTATTGGAGGACACGAGGGATGGAGAGATGATGCAACAGAAGAAGAGAGGAGGGAAGATGGCGGGCAGACGTTGGGAAGAGGGGGGGGGGTCAGGGGAGTTAGAAGTGAAATGCAGCCTTGAGTTTCGCAGTAAGCTTCATTGCAGACAGGAAAAGAGTAACACACACGCCATTGGTCACATGTTAATTACATTGATCTTTTTCTGCACTCTTTCCTGCAAAATAACTGTGTGTCTCTCTCTCGATCTATGTGGAAACATGCATCCATCTGTGCAAACTGTAAAAAAAATTGTTTGCATATGTATGCAATGCGTGTGCACAAAATGTGTGTGTGTGTGTGTGTCTGTGCGTCTGATGCCGGTCCCTGAGCTTCTGGTGTCTTTTGTGGGTCACCTTCTGTTTCATCACGAGCTGTTCTCTATCAAAGCTGACTGTGGCAGGACAGGCGTCGCTTAATTAATCATACATTCAGCCGTTGTCGCCGCACGTCAGCGCGACTGTTGCACCGGAGCACTGGCTGGCCTCTGAGCAGCAACAAGAAGCTCCGCAGCATACAAACTCAGGGAGAGGCACCGCACGCACGCACGCACGCACGCACGCACGCACGCACGCCACGCACGCACGCCACGCACGCCAAGGTAATGGCATCATATGAAAGTAAAAAACCTAAGGAATCCATTGATACCAACCATGTCATACTAGCTTGTCACAAAGGAAGATAACTAACGCTCCAAACTTAAGCTAAATTTTGGCATGGCCATTCTCAAAGGGATCCCTTGACCTCAAGATATGTGTCTCCAATATCATAGTCAAGTCAGCACACTGACAGCCTTAATGATGGCATTGACAACCCTAATCTGTTTTTAAATAGCAAAATCTTTTCTAGAAAACGGGAACATTCGTCTGTAGTGACAACTTGGAAAATGCCCCAAAAAATACTTAGACATGTGACAGTGGAAAGTAAAACATAAACATGGTGAGGGGAAGCAACAATTGTCCCTGACTGGATTCAAATCCAGGTCATCACCGTTATATACTGTGTGCTCTAGACCGCTAGGAAGGTCCAACTCTGTAAAAAGTGACCTTTAATAAAAGAGTAAATGCATTATGGCTCCACTCCACTCAGAGTTTCCAACTCAAATCTATCTCAGCTGTGATCATTAAGGTCGGCAGGTGGACTATTAAACTATGAGTTCTTCCAGAGAATTACTTTTGACTGATGAATGTGTTTCATCAGTCAAAAGTACATGCCCACAAATACCTGAAATTACGTTTTAATACATACAAAAACATAGTCTCAACTATATTGCCATGCCAATAGGCCTTTTTCACAGCAGACATGTTGTTTTGTCATAGTCGGAAAAGCTCAGGTGTAACTAATAACACTAACGATGACTCAGTTCTCCCACCATGAAACAGCGTTAACTGTATTTTTTACACCTGTGCTTTCTCTACTGTTATATCTCAAAATGTCCTCCGTAAAAAAGGCCTATTATAACAAAAATAAGACACAGTGATTAAACATGAACGTTTATTCTTGACCTACAGTAGGAAACAGTTGTTTTGGGATGTTTTATGCATTTATCTCAGGCAAGTCTGAGGTCTCGGCAAGTTGACTTTTCAGTGTTAAGTTTAAGATTGTGGAGTGGAGGCATTTAACCTTTATTTTGTTTATAACGTTTACTTTGTAACCTAAAAATAATAGTTCAAAACTTTGGGACATACACTTATTTGTATTTCTAGCTAAAGCTAACAGCCAGTTAGCTTAGCTTATCATAATGACTGGAAACAGCTAGCACGGCTAACAAAACATGCCTTCTGTACCAGCACCTCTAAATTCACTAATTAACATGTTATATCTCGTTTATACTAAAACCTAAGTGTAAAAACAAAAATTCACTATTTTTTATGGGGGGTTGTGTGCAAACTATTTCTTTATGCTAAGCTAAGCTTAGTAGCCTCATAGGTTATTTACTATACAGACATGGGAGTGGTTTCAATCCTCTTATCTAATTCTCCCCCAGAATACAAATAAACCTATTTCAAAAAAACTATTCCTTTAACTTTCATGGTGCCTTGCTCGGTGGACAATAACATTGTCAGGACATTGTAGAAGATTCAATTGAAAGAATGATTCAGCTGACATTTGACTTGAATCACAAAATGAAAGAGTCAGTTCAATGAGAACTTGAATAAAAACCATCAGCTTATAATCTTTATTGCCTGTTGTCCTCTTTGCCCTTCTTACTTTTATGCCGGGCACACACTACAAGAGAATCAAGCCGATTTTGGGACGATTCCTCCCTCCCGAGTCCCGACAATCGTCAGCAAAGCCGTGATTTTTTGATGGTTCTAAAGATTATCTTTCCAGATATTCCTGTGGTGTGAGGTAGGCCTATGTTAAGAGTGTTTTTTACATCCCCCGATCGGCTCTGAAGTCCATCCTGGCCGCATCGATTTCAAATCACAAATATTAAACATGTTCAATATTTAACATCGGATATCCTGTTGTGTACGGAGAACACAGACAGTCGATGACGCAGTCACGTGGGAAAGAACGATATCCAATTGAGAACCAAGCTGACTGAGGAAGGAAGTACAACTGCCATCACGGCGGCCGCGGCTAATGCAAAATGCAAAGTAGTAATAAGATGGACTCAGAAATGGAGGACCAACTTGTTGATCTGTGGCAACAACACGAGTGTTTATGTAACGTGTCTCAATGACTTCATCCATCCATCCTGCATGAATTTTCAGTACAAAATAAAAACTAACATCGCTAATTCTTCCCGCCCGTCGTCCGCCATGTTTGTTTACACTAAAGTCACGTTTGATCGGGAAAGCTTTTGCGAGATTTCCTGTTTCGAGAGTCGGGATTCTTGTTGGTCATGAATGGAATCTGTGAGTGTGTGTTGTGCTGTTTTGGCCAAATTGTTGGTCACCTGATACTATAGGAACAAAACTGTTAAATTGATCATAACATGATGTTATGTGTTGGGTCTCTCACATTTTCAATATCTGTTAAGATTTCAAAAATCTTTTAGCGTGGACCAGTCTTTAGTCACTTCTACTTTTAGTCAAAAGCCAGATTAAAAAAGAGAGAACATTTTAGAACTGAAGAAACCTTTCATTCATTTCATTGATGCCTGTTATCTCTGAAATGATGCAACAGGTCTGTCATTGGTTTCAAGGGTGAAAGGTCATTTAACTCAACACGTCCTGCAAACGACTCCAAAACTTTTCATCCAACAACCAATCAAAAAATCACATTTTTTTTTTTTGCTCAGGCCTGCGTCAGACTACCCAGACTCTCTTCCAGCCCTCGTACCAGGCCACCGGGCTCTCCACGTGAGTCTGATCACTTTCTAGGCCACCAGGAGGGGAGTGGATGGCGAGGCGTGGCAAAGTGACATTGAAATCCTGAGAGGGGCTAGACGGGGACGCTTGGTTCCTGTATGAATGCAGTCGCACAGGGGGGGTGTTACTGCGAGCCGACCCACATTCAAACACACACATGTGCTCATAGAAAAACACACAAACTAGTCTTACAAACACGTTAAAAAAAAGGTATAATCAATAAGTCAGAAACAATACACACACGCACACACACACACACAACACTTTGTATTTAGGTTGATAAAAATAAACCTGTGTCATAAATAGTCAGAAGCTCTACACCGCTCTCTCTTTATCTCTCTAACACACACACACACACACTCTCGCTTACACACATAGGCCCTCTCATTTTCAGAGGCCTGACCCATATTCACATGCGCACGCTCGCACACACACTCACACACAAACCCGCGCACACACGGTGTTGAAATACACCAGGAGCTATGCTGGCACCCCTAACTGGGACGCACTATAGTAGGCCCCGGAGGGCCCTTGGTTCAGGATGCTCACAACACGCTGGACCGTGCCCAAATAAACTAGCAACAACACACACACACTCACACACACACACACACCAAACTTCCATTACATTCCCCGTTCTGCATTGAGCTGTACATCAACACGGGACATTGTGAAATTAGTCTGTTAAAGTCGATAAACCGGGCAAGCAGCAGAGACACTTTGACTTGTTTATGATGAAGAGTTTTTGCTTGAAAACCATAAAGCATGTAGGAGTGGACATTTTGAACACGTTTTATTTCATTCCCTGCTCGTTCTGCGACTCATTAATACTCCGGCTTGAGCTGACAGGAATGAAGTGTTTCAAAAAGAACAAGCCCTGGAGAGCTTGGACAGTCTCCCATAAAAGGCAAGCGGGATCATAAAGCAGAGGGGCCCCCACGGTGGAGCTAAATCTCATGTTATATTCCTAGCAGCGCTGTCTTACCTTTTCTGTCTGTTCTTCATATACAGTATATGAGAGTGGAATTATATGTACATTTGACTTGCGGAGCCAATTAATCACCACAATTGTGGTCGTAGACACAGAAATTACTTGGAAGAACTATGATTTTCTTCCCTCTCTGCTCCTCTATTTAAATGTTACTGTCTGAGAAGCCCACCTTTGCCTCAGTTTCTTTCTGGAAGATATTGCATTTTACACAAATACACATGAGAAGTAAACTTAGCCACTGTTATTTGTCCCTACAGCACAGCCTGAGACATGATTAGCTCAGGTTTATTACAACTTGGATCTTATTTCTTTAGGTTTGGCCATCGTTTCTACTGGTTATTATAACATTGTACTCACAAAGTTAAAGCTGCAGTTGATAAAAAGTTATTTTTATAAAACTGTCACAATATCCTGACTTGAAGTTGCAGGGCATGAGACAGATAATCTGTGAAAAAAAACATGTTCCTCTGCCTCCTCCTAGTGCTCCTAATGGCATTTGCGAGATTTCCCCCTGCCAGAACAAAAACAACCAATCAGAGCAGAGCATTAACTAAAGCAGCTGTCAATCACCGCTAAACTAGGCAGCAATGATCAAATATGAATCAATATTCTGTTACTGTAGTGCCTATTTCTCTCCTCAAATGTTTTCAGAAACATATTTTAGTGTTCATTTGTAAAATGAGAAAGTTTGTGACCTGGCAGCCATGTTGAAAACAGTCGAGCCAAAACCAAGCACCGCCCACCAGCCGGGTCACAAACTTTCTAATTTTACAGCTAAACAGTATACTAATATATGTTTCTGAAAACATTTGAGGAGAGAAATAGGCATTACAGTAACAGAATCTTGATCTACAGCTGCTGTAGAGACTGCTCGGCTCTGATTGGTTGTTTTCCTTCGAGCACTTTGAAATCTTGCAAATGCCATTATGAGGACACAGAGGAACCTGATTTTTTCAGATTATCTGTCTCATGCACTACTATCAGGATATAATGACCGTTTTATAAGAATAACTTTAAAGTTACCGACTGCAGCTTTAATTGCTGAGATCTGGGAATTGGCGACATCTTAAATTGTTTGGAGGAAATGATGAAGGCTTTTGGTGAAATTCTGACCAAAACTGTTTGTTGTAAACATCTATCACAGTTTATATACCATCTTCCTGCTACAACTTTAACCTAAGCAATAGACAGCTCTTACTGTAGCTGTGCACACATGCTGCCTTACTGTGCAGTGAGGGATTATTCCCAATATTTCAGGTGCATTCACTTTCAGTTTTGCCTGCAAATAAAGTGGTTTAGATCATCCTTGTGTTCAAACCCAGTCGTACATTTACTTGTACGACTGGGTTTCTTACCCCATCAGACTTTGCTTCAGCGATGCTACCATGTTTTTGCCATGTAACTTGTGGAGTACAATATTATTATAACCGAAACCAAATGAAACAGCCAAAGCCAATAAAGTAGGACCACATTTGAAATAAACCAGATTTATCCTTTAAAGAGGATCTATTATGCTCATTTTCAGGTGCATGCTCGTATTTTGAGTTTCTACAAGAACATGTTTACATGCTCTATTGTTCAAAAACGCTTTATTTTCCTAGTACGGCTGTGCTGCAGCACTTCTTTTCACCCTTTGTATGCTGAAAAGCCCAGTCTGCTCTGATTGGTCAGCTGGCCCACTCTGTTGTATTTGGCCAAACTCTTCAGACTCCGCTCCAGCTCCGCTCTAACTGGCTTTGTTTGAGGGCGTGCCAAATAGTCTTTAGGAAGGTATTATGCAAATGTGTTACTTGGTGACATCACCACGTTACGGAAGAAAAGGCGGGACTTCAATCAAGGCGTTTCAGGGAGTTCAGGAGCAGTGTTTCTGTGGAGGAGAGGAACTCCCTTTGGCTTGGACTTTGGGCTTTGTAACTTTGCAGACCTTTTACATGCACAAAAAACAAAAAACAATTTAACACACTAAAGGAAAAAGCACAAAAACATAATAGGTCCTCTTTAACGTTTGCTTCAAGGCTGTTAATAAGAAGTTATGTTCTGGTCCTTCCCTAAAAATACCTTGCATTATCTCAATGACTAACTCATGCATCTTTGAGTTGTTATTTACACAACTCATCACATCAGCACAGCTGTACGCATGACAGAGTCTCTGCTTGCTGAGTGCATTAAACTGTGCACTAGCTATGAATAAAACAGCGGCGGAAACAGCACGTCGTCTCACCGTCTCCAAAGAGCTGCAGGATGGCCAGGTCCACGTGCCTCTTCCAGAGCGACTCCTTCTGGATGGCGATGCCGTACCCCGTGGTGGCGAAGATGTAGCCGCTGCCAATGGTCACCAGCTTGCAGCCCTCGTCCCTGCCAGCCATGTAGTTCAGCACGGCCGCGTCGTAAATGAAAGCGTCTAGTTTACTAATGAAAAAGAGAGAGAGGGAGAAAGAGAGAGAGATAGGTTACAATTAATTAGCACTTCGGAGTCAGACATCACAGCTACAACATTCCAATTAACCTGCTAAATAGCACTAAGCTGCTGATAAGTGTAATAGACTTCCACTTGGTTTGCCAAAGACAGGAGCTGGCACACAGTCTGGCGAAAAGGCACACTTGATGAAAGAGGGGGAGTGAAAGTATTATTGGAGTTATTCATCTACAATATGTTTACATGCAGACAAGTAGGAAAGACAAAAACAAGGGACTAAATTTCCCCCACAATTTACATTTGCTATTACAATATGTGACTACGATATAATGATCATTGTTTCAAACTCTGTCGTGCTTTTGATTCCCTTCAAAAATCTGCTGCAATAAAACTGAATTCAACCCCTTAAAGGTACTATATGTAACAATTTACATGTATTAATCGCTTTGTATTGCCAATATGTGTGATGGGAATGTAACAAAATTAACAATAATAATAATAACGCGTTAACGCATATTTGTTTTAATGCCACTTATTTCTTTAACGCATTAACGCAACTTAAGATTTTAAGGTTGTAGCGGGCACACTTTTAAAACTAGAGTAAAGATACTGGTATCATATGAAAGTAGGAAACCTAAAAAAATTTAGTGGTACTAACCACGTCATACTAGCTTGGAGGAGGAGGCTAAATAACAAAATTACGCTAAATTTTGGCATTGAGATTTTCAAAGGGGTCCCTTGACCTCTGACCTCAAGATATGTGAATGAAAATGGGTTCTATGGGTACCCACGAGTCTCCCCTTTACAGACATGCCCACTTTATGATAATCACATGCAGTTTTGGGTCGAGTCATAGTCAAGTCAGCACACTGACACACTGACAGCTGTTGTTGCCTGTTGGGCTGCAGTTTACTATGTTATGATTTGAGCATATTTTTTATGCTCAATGCAGTACCTGTGAGGGTTTCTGGACAATATTTGTCATTGTTTTGTGTTGTTAATTGATTTACAGTAATACGTATATACATACATTTGCATAAGGCAAGCATATTTACCCACTCTCATGTTGATAAGAGTATTAAATACTTGACAAATCTCCCTTTAAGGTACATTTTGAATGGATAAAAAATGTGTGATTAATTTGCAATTAATCGTGATTAACTATGGACAATCATGCAATTCACTGCGATTAAATATATGAATCGATTGACAGCCCTAATTGTAACGTAACGCAAAAACTGAGACCTTCCTTGACTTTCTCGGTTGCCTAGAACAGCCTGTGGACTGATTTCTATGTAAAGGACTCAGGAAGTTTCTTTCCAGGAAAATCTAAAGGATGTGACGTTTATGGGTGGTCCTGAGTGCCTTGCATCTCTTCAGCGCCCCTACATTGCCAACGGTATGGAGCTAACGTAGCAAAATACTGTCTTGAGTGGATAGCGTCAGCTGATTTATCCAGGGTCCGTGTACGTTTTGATTGGATTTAATCCAAAGAGGCAGAAAGAAAAAAAAAAACACTCATATTTTTGTTTCGTCCACCCTGCCGCTAGGAAACTACTTTGCTGGGAGGAGAGCAGCCGGAGACGGACCTTCAGTTAGCGGCTACAGCAACTTAGATTCATCTAGCACAAACCCCAGCTAACCTGAACGGCCAGATGGTTTGCTACAAAAAAACCCATCTGAGAAGCCATCAGTGGAAACTGTTTGGAGAAGGGCAGACACTTTCAAAAATACTTGGCAGGTGATTTTGATGAACCATCTGTCAATCAAACTCTCTCGCTCGGGAGAAGAGCGAAAACATCTTTTCCATCGAGAAAAGTCTTCAGTGTCGTTCTTTGCTATTCTTTAAATGAAGAAGCACTCTCCTGTTCTGATACAACCGATGCTATTGCAGCATCTACGTTGACCTCTTTAGGAGCTGCCATTGTTGTTTAGATCAAACAGTCGCCTCTCCGTCGCACACCTAAGCCACGTCTGTAGCTGCAGGTAGCTCATCACGGATGGTCCGTGTTCTGGCTTGCCGGACACAAATGCATTACTTGAAGCCTAACAAGATGGATTTTCGTGTGATATGTGATCCTGAGATTCTCGCATGATCTTGTGACATCGCAAGAATCCAGCTGCCATGCTAGGTAAAACAACAGCGCTTGTCTGATCCCGGACCGCCCGACTCCCAGTAAACTTTATGTTGCTGCTGTTACACAGATTAGACCATTTTGTCAAATAGGGACTTACGTTTAAATCATAAATGTGATCCTTCAAATTCATTTTAATACGGAAGTCTTTTTGCAGCTTTGGTTTTACGGTGAAACTAAATGAACCACTTCAGTGTGCAGTTTCTCACCCAGCCTTGAGACTCCCAAGAGCTTCGTTGACGTTTTTCTGATGGAACTTCGTCATGTAGCCGTGCATTTCTGGATAGTTGTTCCTGATGTTTCTCTCCGTGCTCCCGTTTGGGACGGTGCCGAACCGAAACGGAGGCGAGAAGTCGTTGGGACTCTGGAACTAAACATGGAAGACGGAGCGTGGAGAGAGAGAGGCGTGTAAAGCATCAACTCAATTCAATTAAAAGGTACAGGTGAGGAAAAAGAAAACAAAGGTGGCATCAAACAGCATCAAACAGAAAGCTTCCTTCTTACCTTTTTGTCTGAGAGACCAGTTACCTGGTCCACATACTCCTCCTGGATCATGAAAGCAGCCAGGTTGGCAGTGTAGGAGGCCAGGAAGATGACAGCGAAGAAGGCCCACACTGACACCATGATCTTACTGGTGGTGCCTTTGGGGTTCTGCACCGGCACGGAGTTGTTAAAGACCAGACCCCACAGCAGCCAGATGGCCTTACCGATGGTGAAGGACGGACCGTGAGGTTCTGAAAGAAACACAGCCATGCTTAAAGTATACGGGACAGATCAGCTTTTGTTTCTACACCAGTGCGTGGGACACACAGTTGGTCTGCTTTTACTGGTGGGTCTCCAGCTGAGTGAGGATTTTGTTTAGTTGAATGAAACTTTAAAGAGGACCTAATACGCTTATTTTCATGTGCATCTTGTCAAAAAACTACTAACTACTAAAACTCTAACTAGCTTTATTTGAGGGTATGCCAAACTGGCAAGTGTTATGCAAATGTGTTACTTGGTGACATCACTACGTTACAGAAGAAAAGGCGGGACTTCAAACAAGGCATTTCGGGCAGTTCAGGAACAGTGTTTCTGTGGGGGAGACTAACTCCGTTTGGTGTGGACTTTGGGCTTTGTAACTCTGCAGACCTTTTACATGCACAAAAAACGATATAACACACTAAAGGAAAGGGGAAAAAGCACAAAAGCACAATAGGGTCCTCTTTAATGTCTTATTAACTCCTGCACCAGTCCAAAACTATTGAATGAACTGGCATGAAATTTGGTACAGACATCCATGTCCCCCTCAGGAGGAATTGTAATAACTTTGGTGATCACTCAGCTTTTCATATAGCAGCATAATCAGGTCAAATCTTCAATTTGTCCAATACTTTGATTTATGACCAAATATCCTGCAAAACTAATGACATTCCCATCAGCCTCAGCTGTTTTTTGTGTTCAGTGCTAATTAGCAAAAGATAGCTAACATGCTAACAAGCTAAACTAAGCTGATGAACATTATAACCATTAAACCTGCTAAACATCATCATTTTAGCGTCTTTGTGAGCATGTTGCCATGTTAGCATTAGCATTTAGCATTTAGTAAAGCCTCACAGAGATGCTAGCATGATTGTAGACTCTTATTTTATGTCAGTTACATCAGCTACTGTATATGCACTGACCAAAAAATATATACGCAACACTTTTGTTTTTTTGCTCCCATTTTTCACAAGTTGAAATTAAAGGTCCAAGACTTTTTCCAGCGGGACAGCTGATGCAACAGTTGATTTGCACAGCCAAAGAATTTCTGCACAAACTGTCAGAAACCGTCTCAGGGAATCAATATTACAAATCCTACTATAGCGAAGGCATGGCCCGCCCTACTCTGCCTCTGATTGGCTTATCATCGTATTCTTACCCTAACCCTAAACAATCTCACGCCTCATGCCTAAACATAACCAATCCAACTAATGAAGGCAGTGAGTACTAGCCAATCAGAGGCAGGGGAGGGCGGGCCATGCCTTTACTATAGCGGGATTCATAATTTAGCCTCCAGTGAAGCTCAACTGCATGCTCGTCGTCTTCAGCAGGGTCTTTGCCTGACTGCAGTTCTGAATCGTAACCGACTTGAGTGGTTAAAAAGCTCATCTTTGATGGCGTCTGACGCTCCGCAGAAGTGTTCTCTTCACGGATGCATCCCTGAAGAGAATGTGTGACCAAAAAATTGCATATCTGTAGCCCTAGTCACGTGACATCCATAGTTCAAAGTTCTTTTATTGTGACCATCAGCATCTTGATATGCCACACCTGTCAGGTGGATGGATTATCTTGGCATAGGAGAATACTCACTAGCATGGATTTTAACACATTTGTGCACAACATTTGAGAAAAATAAGTGTGGATAGACAAGATCTTTCATTTCAACTCGTGAAAAATGGGAGCGAAAACAAAAGCGTACATCTACAGTATATCACACGTGAATGTAATTAATATATTTTTTATTCAGTTAGGAACTGTGTTGGTCCAATTTATCCCTGAGCTGGCAGCAGACTGGTTCATACCAGCCATTATGCTGCGATAAGCAGTTGGTTCATAATGTTTGTGTGGGCATGTGTGAGCGTGTGAGAGAGAAAGAGAGTGTGCGTGCGGGCGTGTGGCTGTTTATTGTTGTATGGAGCTTTTGTTCGTGGACAAACGGACTTTATCGTGCCAAATATCTCCTTTGTGAAGTTTGTGAAGAAAGTTGGTTTAAATGAATCGGGCAGAGACTTTACAAATCTGCAGTCGGGCCATTGATACATTATTGCGTTGAATCCTTTGAGTCCAAACTTCGATCTGCACTCTTCGTGATACCAAACTCCCACCGCGCTACAAGCAGATAAAACAAGGAGGCACACAGAAGAGAACAGCGCTTTAGGGAGGAGCACATCTTCTCCACAACATGATGAAGGATGAGAGGGATGACAAAAAAAGATAACCATTGTCTATATATAGCCACATCAGAGATAGAGTTGTGGGAAGACATTGATTTTTTTTTTTTTTCCTTATCTTTTTTGGCTGGGGGGAGATCTAACACTTAAACTAGCCCCTTGCTGTCAGAGCTGAAACGTGATTTTGGGAAATATGGAAATTGATGCAAATGCGTTGAATGCAAAGTGTGAAGGAGGTGTGTTGAAACCCAGGCAGTGAGACACACCTGTAAATGATGAAAAGAGAGCAGCGAGGAGGAGGAAGAGGAAGAGGAGGAGGAGGAGGAAGAGGAGAATGAAGTCATTGGGTCAGCGAGGACGGCTCGTCTATATGTGGAGGCGGCCCGCGTTCTGTTTGTGCGCTTCTGTCTTTTTTGTGCACAGTAAGACAATTTGTACATCTGCAGTGGTGATGTTCCTGCAGAGATGGACCCGCGCATCCTTATTTGGTGCAAATGACTAGTTGGAGCATTACTCATCAAACACTCTGCTTTCCATCCGCTGACTTCACCAGCAGAGATGAAAGCATTTCATGTTTTTATCCCTCTGAATGTTGGAATTTGGTGGACACATAGCAGCACTTGGCTTCATTTGGATTCCACCATCAGATTGTTTTCATTGCCAAAACTATTATACTGCTTTCATGTGTTGGTGATATTCTCACATTCAGGACTTTCAAGTTGGCTGCTTATAATTCTCCAATTCAGATGCTATTCAGAAAAATCAGAAACCTAGAAAATGCCAGAAAATTAAAGCTAACAGGCAACTAAACACCGAGGAGTTCTGGTACTGGGGTGTATGAGCCACCAATATTCACTAGGGCTGGGATGATTCACCTATCTCCTGATTCGATACTATCATGATACTTGGGTGCCGATTCGATATGTATTGTGATTTTTAAGTATTGCGACTCGATAGTGCGATTTTTGTTAACCTTTTTTAACACTAGACCATGGGAAAAAGTTGAATCATACACTTCTAGGGACTTTTACTTTGGAAAATATTCAAATTAATACAGTAAGAATGTTTGATTTTCAGCATGTATGTAGTCAGAGATGTCCTGAAGTCAAATATATCAGTTATTATCAGGTATTATTTATTAAATTTTTTCCAGCAACCCAAAAATCAAAGAATAAAGACGTTTCCCTCACAAATTAGTGGTATTTTCTTTTTAATTTATAAGGGACATGTAATGTTTTATACTTCTGGTGAATATAATCCAATCAATCTTATTTCCTTATATGTATTTTGTATATACAGTTCCCTTTGTTAACACCTTATTTTGAAAACCGGACATAGTCACACATGTATACTTCCTCTAACTTCCTCTGTACTCCTGATGGCATGTGGAAGATTCCATCGTACCCGAAACATTACAAGATGATTCTGAAAACATTTGAGGTGAGCAATAGGCATTACAGTAACAGAATATTGATTCATATTTGATCAGCGCTGTCTAGTTTGACAGTTTGAATTGAGTTTGCGAGTTTCGCGAGCAGTGGTGCTGTAAATACTGCTCGGCTCCGATTGGTTGTTTTCCTTTGGTGCTGTGAAATCTTGCAAATGCCATTAGGAGCACTAGGAGGACACAGAGGAACATGATGTTTCTTCACAGATGATCTGTCTCATGTACTACTAACAGGATAAAGTGATAGTTTTATAAAAAATATTTTTTTATCATGTTTTCTCAAAGTTACAAACTGCAGGATCAGAATTCTTCTTCCAAAACGGCACAGTGCAAAGACATTGTGGGGAGGAGGTCGAGATGGTTGATTGCGTGCATACAAAGCACAGGACTTGTGCTTTATTTTGAATATTTTAAATGCCAATGCATCTTGTGCTTCAAATCAGTGGTGACCTTTTCAAAATGTAACCAACACTGTGATCTGATGACCATGAACCTAGCGCTTGGATTTGAGTTATGAACAATGACTGTAAACGCTTTGTTATCATAGAAAAAACTGTCCTAATCTGGACAGCATTACTGCACATTTCCTTCAAAACAGATTTGTTGTGTAGGTGCTGAAAAATCTAACTTTAATTCCAAAGTAATACGTCACTTTTAGCACATGTTGCAACGGTATAATATCTCCGGTAGATTCAACCTGAGCTTGGCCTCCCATCTGGTGTGTTCTGAGTGAAAAGAGTGAGAGATGAGGGAGGCTGGAGGAGAAAATGTCTGCATCCATTTCCATCTATATCCTCAAACAAGTGCAGCCCCCCCAACAGCTACCGTGCCTGTGTGTGTGTGTGTGTGTGTTGAGCTGAAGCCTCTCACCTTTGCCGTCAGCCAGACAGCGGTTGTAGCCCACAGGGCTGAAGTACTCGAATATAAACACAGCCATTGCTGACACCAGCAACAGCATCACGAACATCATCACCCACACATCCGCGCTGAAGGGCTCTGGAGGGCGAGGAAGGGAAGAGAGAAGAGATGAAGGGAGAGCAGGGATTGAGGGAGGGAGCGTGGACGGACAGAGATTAGGAAAAGAGAAGAGAAGGGAAAAAGACGGTTGTAAGAGACGAGGGACATCAGGGGAGGAAGAGGGAGAAAAGAGCGAGAGCGGCAGAGAGAGAGAGAAAGAGAGGAAGAGAAAATGAAGTGAGGGAGGGAGAGAGGGTAAGAGAGATATGCAAATGTGGAGCGCCAGATTGAGAAGAGGAAGGAAGAGTCAGAGAAATGGAGTAGGAGTGGGAAATATAAGAGGGCAAAGAGACAGGGAGCGAAAGAGAGAATAAATAGTTAGCCATATATTATCATGTACTCCAGTCGGCCTCCTCATCATACAAACTGGGCTCTGATCACTTGTGTCCATTAAATCACTTTTAGTTCAGCTTCTAAAGGTGTATAAATGGATGTGAACCCAAAGCGACCTGACAAAGATCTATATAGCACTTTCAATCCGTCAGGAGTGCTGGTGAAAAAAGACATTTACATCAAACTCAAACACAACTCATTTCAGAGAGTCTTTGAAAACTATCTGGTGTCTCCGAGTCACAAAATCTGTGTGAAGTTGACAAAAGTAGATTTTGCATATTTTACAATATAATTTGCAAAAATAAATAGTTTACTAGCAGAAATGGGCGTGGCCTATACAACATGATGCAGCTCACTGTAAATGCCATGTACGTTTTGCAATTTATAAACCAGTGTGTTTTTATATTATAGCGGCCCTTATGGTGGACATAAATAGTTTTTCACATTTGACTGGACTGTACTACCTGTCCTGCAAATTTCACCTTTGCACCTTGAGGGGTTTAGGTTGTAGAACCACTTTTTGTGGCCATTAAGGAATAGGGCTTAAACAGTAGGTGTAATAACGTCTTTTTGAAGATCACAATCCTACAAGATTGACCGTTGCTTTTATGTTTTCGGATAGCCTCATAGTTACAATATCAAAACATGTCAAAAACACGGCCTTTGTGTTCTTCCTTCAGCTCCTCACCTAAGAAGGCCGAGGGCGAAACTGTGCCGTTGCTACGGGAGACCATAACGCTGATGCCCGTCTCTATGAAGGGGACGGAGAAGTCGATGACCTCCGACCTCTCCTCGTTGATGGTCAAGGAGCCGACGGCCATGTGGGCGTTCTTTAACACCACCTAGTAGAGAAAACAGACAAAGAACATCCGTCGTATAAACATCCCTCATCCATCCGGTAATGAATGGAGACAAATCTGTGTCCCCGAGGGGGGGAATGTCTTGTTTGGTGCCGCAGCAACAAAAACATTCAAAAAAACAAATTCAATCAAGAAAGTTAAGAATAGCTTGTAGTGAAAAAACAGCACTAAAACACGAGCATAAAAATAGCTCAACACAGCCATTAGTTCATTTGAAGGTGATTGAGCTGGGAGGCTTTCCAAATGTTCATGTGAGTGATTCTAGTAAAGAAATGTGATTAGGGACAAAGGTGGACATTTTAAAAAATGGCTGAAAAATAGCCTTTTACGTCGTGCCTTGCATTTCTTTGTCCATTTTGTTGTCGTCTCTGTCCTTATTCCACTTGATGAATGAATAAATGTGACTGAGCCTCTTCAGCAACCTAATATATCAAGAGCAAGTAGCAGGTTTTAGCGTCAGCCCTTATAACCCAAGAGCAATATCTTCTGTCTAGACGCATCACTTTACACTCGTGTTCACGCGGACACAATCCATTGTAGAAGAAGTCCAAATAGCAATTTTTTCAGCCGACCGCAACGAGTTTGATCTGAGTAAAAGGGTTGTTCTTACTTCTCCATTAACATGTATAAAGCATGCAGGAGATTCAGGCACTCTCTCCGTAAGCTGTCAAAAGGTATTTTTCGGAAAAGTAGGGAATCAGACCTGACATAATAGAAGAACGGACAGGTTTGAGGGAAAGTGGATGCATTAAAAAAAGCGGAGAAGAATTAGAATGAGCAAAGTGAAGCAAAGAAACATAAGAATGGAGCCATTAGAGACAGGTGTCAGATCTGTGCTGAGCACCGGAACAAAAACACCGACAAGCTATTAAGCTATATAACTATATATTGAGCTATTTTGTTGAGCTGCCACTTAATGCGGTGTAGGCTATATGTCTATGACTTTTATTGTGAAAGATCAGAACGGAATGAGTGAAGCTGTTATGGCTGCTGTTGACAATGTGGGAGTAATAATGTGTTTGCTGTTATTTTATTACCCTCATAAAGTATAGGTGCAACGTAACCCTCAGTTACACAAGCTGTTGTGGATCACCTCTCTCGATTAGTCACACACACACACCGACACACACACACACACACCTCAGTTGAGTAGGCTGTCCTTCAATGTGGCCCAGGGTCGTGTCGAGAAGGTAACCTACAAACTGCAAAATCTGGCAAAAACTTGCAAAAGCTCTCGCAAGACTCGCTGCCCGATGACCTATCCTAACCATAACCATTTAAGGTCAATGTCTAACCTTAACTAATCGAGGACTCGAGGTCAATGCCTAACCTTAACTATTCGAGGACTCGAGGTCAATGCCTAACCTTAACTATTCGAGGACTCGAGGTCAATGCCTAACCTTAACTATTCAAGGACTCGAGGTCAATGCCTAACCTTAACTATTCAAGGACTCGAGGTCAATGCCTAACCTTAACTATTCGAGGACTCGAGGTCAATGCCTAACCTTAACTATTCAAGGACTCGAGGTCAATGCCTAACCTTAACTATTCAAGATCAATGCCTAACCTTAACTATTCGAGGACTGGAGGTCAATGCCTAACTTTAACTATTCAAGATCAATGCCTACCCTTAACTATTCAACTCGTAGGTCCCCTCTAGACACGACCGTGGGCCAGGACGCGTTCACGTACACACTGCTAAAAGAATGTGTCCATATGTAGCCCAGGCGACCTCCGAATGTGGTCTGACCGATCAGATCTCAATGCGTCCTCAATGCGTCTTGAGTGCATTCACACCTATACTTAGAGCCGTCCACTTGTGATCGGATCATGCAAGACGCATGTTAATGCCAGGTCTGGACAGGGCCAGAGATGGAGCAGGAGGACAACACACTTTCCACACACAGCTCGTGAGTGGACACTCGTGATGCACGCCAGGGGAGGGAAAGACGGAAGGAGGGGGGAAGAAAGTGGGTTACCACAGTGGGTCATGGCTGCTTGAAATAGCTGCCCCAATGCCTCTCCTCCCTCTACCTGTCAGTACCTCGGCACAGGTAGTGTATATTTAGCCCCAAATTCTACAGCCCTACAGCACAGGGGTAAGGGGGACCGAGACTGTCTTACTGAGTTAATAAGGCGTTTGTGACTATGTGAGTCAAAACTCCAGTACGTGTTCAGCGTTAGTGTGTGTGTGAGTGTGTGCGTGTGTGAGTGAGTCATAAAGGGAAAAAGACAGAGAGAAAGAGAAGGGAGCGAACCTTTGTTCTCTACCTGTGAAGTGGACCTTTACATGCAGGGAAGAATATCACACATCTACTCTGCACATTATCTGCAGTTTTCAAAGTGTTTGTGTCTGCTAGCGTGTGTTTGTGTGTGTGTGTGTGTGTGTGTGTGTGTGTGTGTGTGTGTGTTGTGTGTGTGTGTGCATTTGCAACTTTTCAATCTCGTTTGTTCTGTCAGCATGTAAGTACGGGTGTGCATGTTCACTTGTGTGTGTGTGTGTGTGTGTGTGTGTGTGTGTGTGTTGGTGTCTGAATGTGCGAACGTCTCCCCGGGGGAAGAGAGAGCGAGTCCATCCAGCAGTGTACTCACTTCCTCTCTCTCCGCTCGCTCTCTCCATCTCCCTCCTACGACTTGTTCTCTCCGTGTTATGAAAGTGACCCATGTGGGTGTTATTGAGAATGAGTGAGCGAGGATCTGTGTATGTGTCTCAGTTGGTGTGTGTGTGTGTGTGCGCCAGTGTCTTTATGGCGAGGCCAAAATCATGCAATCAAGTGTATTGTCTCTAATATTTTAGATTAGGAGTATTAGGGGGCAGCACAAGTCAATGCAGCCCATGAAATCTGACACGGACTGCCAGAATCGAGTTATGACAAAATGTCGGTAAAGCGTTCATTGATTTTTTTCTTTTTTCTTTTTGATCTTTTGTCTTTCCAAGCTGTGGAAAATTGTGTAAAGGCCCTCAGTGATCTCTGTGAGTGTTCAGGAGTGTGCATAGGCACGTCCTATTGTGTAAGTATGTGTGTGTGTGTGTGTGTGTGTGTGTGTGTGTGTGTGTGTGTGTGTGAGCATCAGTCCAGTTCGGTCCATTAAGGGTGTGAGATATACTGTAGTTTGGGCTTTGTTCCAACTGGTGAAGGACACGGGTTGGTTTTATTAGATACAGCAGATATACGGTGAAGTGTGTGTGTGTGTGTTGTGTGTGTGAGTGATGAATTGACATTTTGAGTGTGTCCTCTCTGTGCACATATGGAAACAGTCTGCCTGTCTGTGTCCATGTGTCCGCATTCATGCATGCATTCTTTTATATCTGTGATCGTTCATGCATAAGTGTCCCTTGTCTGTATGTGTGTGTGTGCGCGTGCATGTGTTTGCGTGCGCGTGTGTGAGCTGCTGAGATGAATGTCCCCCCATCCCTCCTCCTAATGACCGTTCATCTGTGGAGGTGAGAAGGAGACGGCACATTACGGTGCTTTTAGTCCGGGCGATAGAGTTTATTACAGGTGAGCACACTTACAGCTCAGTGCCCACTAAAGACACTGGAAGGATGACTTAAATGGCTTTATATAATAGATTCAATGGGTCAGCTTTAATGTAAATTGAATAGAAAAAGTTTTACCGCGTGAAAAAATAGACACATCATCTGGGCTGTGACTTCTGAAGGTTGTTCAAACTTCAGCGTCGACACGAGAGCGTGTTTTCAACCTGTGACCTTTGGGGCTCCTATCGATCCGTTTGCCTTTTGCTTCATTAACAAAGTCTGACAGCACGAGAGCAGCTCGCTCTTATAGGTTGAAGTATGAGAACTGACAACGACCTTACCTTAGGAACAATGTCGATTAGGGAATGTTAAGAGCCCGAAGTGAATTGTTGCAGCTGGCTGAACTGTACGCACCCTCGGGTGAGGTGCTTAGCCCATCTGACATAAGTGTTAGGGCTGTCGGGCAGAGGGCTGACCCGGAAAGGAAAGCTCATAATTCAAGGTATGAAAACACACTTCAGAGAGGAAATGAACCCTTCAGGTATAGTAGCTCCTATGGGAGCTAAATATAGCAGCACAGTTTATTGGACATAAAGGGGTGAACACGGACTGTGACTCTATCCGCCCTTTGACCTTTTCTTCTGTTGGAAAGGGCTGTCTGACGGCGAGGTAAAGCGGCTATAGATGGGAGCAGCAGAAAAACTTATTTTGGCCACCTAAAAAAATCAATATCAGTTTAAGTGTAAGCTATACTTAGAATATTTTCACCGCTTCACCTTGCCGTTTGACAGCCCTTTCTGACGGGGAACTGAAGCCGTTATATCACGGTCTACAAAGCCACCAGATTACATTGACAATAACAGTAATTTTACCTTGAAGAACAGGTGAGTCGCTGGTCTACCGCTGCATCCATCAGTTAGTTGGTTTGTGTTATTGTGTGACTTTTGGATCTGAACTAACGTGGCGTCCACACAGCAGTACATTGCTTAGCTTCCGTGCCGGTACTCATGTCTGCTTCTCCAAACTGGGAGCGTGCCGACCGCCATCTAAGTTACAGTATGTAACATTACTACACTGACAATAAGAATGAATATATACTGTACATTAGCAGCGTCATCATGCAGAAACCTACATCAGGTCACGAGGGAAAACGCTTTTAGAAGGGCTTGGGGAAATAGCATTTTGACGCTAAAACGTACGTACTTCGACTTTGTTTGGATTTGAATACATGAGGAACACCACTGGGAAGCTAATGATATAAAAACCTAAAAAAACCCAAAAAACTAAATAATGGACCCGCCCTTTAAATAAGACTAAATTCATCATCTTTGCCAATCGTGGAACAAATTTACAAAGCAAACTTAAGACAAGTAATGCTGAAATTGAAAGGGTGTCTGAAATCAATCATGTTTGGGAGGGATGATAGATAATAAATTGTTGGCAACCACATAAAAAATTATATTAGAGCAAAAATGCAAAAATCAATCTTTGTATTGTTCACGTATACAGTACAACCATACATTAGTTACTGTGTGGAAGTATGGGGAAACATATAAAACAAATACAAATACAATTTATATACTTCAAAAGAGAACTATAATAACTGTGAATAAACGTATTTTCAAGAACAAACAGTTCATTAAAATAAAGGCTCTAAAATTCATGGACTTGGTAGATTTTCAAACTGCACAAGGTCAAAAACAAACGACTACCTGAGAGTGTCCAAAAGAGATACGGTCAATAATTTGAGAGGAATCTGCATGTTTAAGAAACAAAGGGTCGGGTCTAATGTGAAAAATCAATGTATTTCTGTGTAAGGTGTGGATTTATGGAACAGTTTTTGTGAGAAGCTGAAAACGTACGGCACACTTATGTTTAAATGTTTAAAAAAATAATTGAATGGGCAAAACATATCTGATCAGAATGGTAAGTCGGCGTTAGTGTTTCGCAAAAAGTGTACAGTAGTAGCTTCAGCGGACACTGTCAGTTGAAAAAAAACGTCTTTCAGTTCTTTTCTCCATTGTTTTCTACTGTACCATTTTGTTGGGAGTAATTAAAATGTTTTTGTTGTTTGTTATATTGTCCCAAATTCTTGAATACATTTCAATATCAACTTCTGCACCAAAGCTGACTGCTCTGTGCACCAAAGCCTGTTTTATAATCGGATCATTTTCTGCTTCAAACGGAGGGAAAGAATTCATTCTCCTTCCCTCGCCTGACTCGTTGCCAAATATGCCGATGTCTTTTTGCGATGCACTCCGATAGCCCAAATGTCTTAACACCACCTTTTAAACAGCGGTGCCATCAACAATGATAAGATGGTGTTTGCAAAGTGTGAATTAGGTGCAATCCTCATTTGCACGCTTTGCCAACAAACTACTAATGAGACTGTCATGTCATTTACACATGCGTGACCACGACAAGCACAGAGAGGCTTTACTTGTTGACCTGAACAACCTGGCAGCTTTCCCCTGACTGAACATTTAGTAGGCTTTCAGATTGGTGTGCTAGTATCTGACAAATACATTACACACAATTACTGACAGAGCGGGCTGCCAAAACAAAAGCAAGAGATAGACGGGAAGACAAAGACACACACACACACTCCTCACCTCTCCCACCATGCCGTTCCACGTCCCATTGATCTTCTTGCCGTGTTTGCCGTTAGTGACCAAGTAAAGGTCGTAGGTGAACTTCACCTGCTTGGCGATCTTCTTCAGGATGTCGATGCAGAATCCCTTACAGCAACGCTTTATGTAGATCCCTGAATCCTTCGTCGAATTGCTGCACAGACACACAAACAGATCATTATTTAATCAAATATGTACTTCTGTCTGAATTGGCATGAATTGTTAATTGTAGTCGTGATTTTGTGGATCTGGCGCTGTCACTCTCACACCGATGAAGTGTGAACTGATTCTACCCCTGGCTCAGTAAAGCTGTCGTGGGAAATTAACATCATTCACAGGCAAAATTTAAGCAGTTTTTTTTTTCATTTCTACTTTGGCCAGTTCTGCAGTAGGTGGATCTGTGAGTCTCTATCTGTATGTGCTCACAATAAGCTCATACTTAAAGCTGCAGTGGGTAGAAATGGAGCAAATATGATTAAAAAAAGTTATTTTTTATAAAACGATCACTATATCCTGACAGCAGTGCATGAGACAGGTAATCTCATGTGTCTCTGTGGCCTCCGGTGCTCCTAATGGCATCTGCAAGATTTCCCAGACCGGAGGAAAACAACCAATCAGAGCCGAGCTGGAGCCTTGCCGTCTCTGAGCAGCTGTCAATCAATCGCAAACTCCGATCAAACGGTCAAACTAGGCAGCGCTGATCAAATACGAATCAATGTTCTGTTACTGTAATGCCTATTTCTAACGTTAAATGTTTTCAGAAACATCTTGTAGTGTACTGTTTAGCTGTAAAATGAGAAAGTTTGTGACCAGCCATGTTGAGATCAGTTGAGGAAATACCAAGCACCGCCCAGCAGCCAGAGCAAACTTTCTCATTTTACAGCTAAACAGTACACTACAAGATGTTTCTGAAAACATTTGAGGAGAGAAATAGGCATTACAGTAACAGAATATTGATTCATATTTGATCAGCGCTGCCTAGTTTGATTGTTTGATCGGAGTTTGCGAGTATTTTAAAGCTGCCTCTGTTGAATGAACAGCCAATAGGAACGCTCTCTCTCTGAAATGACCTGTGATTGGCCAAAGTCTCCCATCACGGGCTAGATTTTTTAAAGCCTGAAAACAGAGCCAAGAGGAGGTACAGAAGTCTAGTTATCTCTCAGAACACTTGAATTACAATATGCTGAAAGGTTATTATGGAATTTTTGCCCAATGATGCCAAAAACATTCTGCCTACTGCAGGTTTAACAGAAATGCTTTTTCCCCCTTGACATGCATTCTTATTCTTGTTTCTCTCTGATACTTATGGTATATCTGAGCTTTAAGTCTCACAGTGTTTTGATCTGCTTCCGGCAGGGCACAGTGTTCCTCATACAGGTCCCGCTAAGCGGATCCACGTCTTCCACGATGACGAACGGAGCCTCCTCCAACGTCACGATGGACAGGTGGTCATCCTCCCTGTTCGCTGCTCCCCCGTGTAGTTCATAGCGAGGCCACACGTGGTACTTCATTGACAGGGAACCGTTCTCCCATTTACCCACCTGCAGGGACATGCAGCAAACAAAAGACATTCAGATTAAGATTTTCTACCAAGAACTGCGTTCTTGATATTTTACCAGGGGCTTAACTGCAACCATGGAGACTCACAGTCTGGACAAGTGGCTCATCAACTCAATGTTAACAAATGTAACCGCAAAATACGTACATGAAATGAATCACCGGGCAGGAATCTAATTAAAACATGAATTCAGATTAAATTCCATGCTGCAATGAGTCGGTTCCATCAAAAATAACTGCAGCTCTGCTCTCACAAACAGTTGAGACACATCATCAAAAAAAGCAACGTAGACTTTGAATGCTTGTTATTGAATGTTATTGAATTTGAATGCTCTGATTTGGGTTTTATCGGCTCATTTTCTGTTTTCTGGGTTTAACTATGATTAGTCCATCTGTCAATAAAACAACCATAAGGTAATAAATGAACAGGAGCATAATAAAATGTATAAGTGAATATGGCGATGTAGAAACTTAGTGGGAAGAGAGGAGAGAAGACAGAAGGAGGAGAGGACTGGGACCCAGAGGAGAGAACGAGAACAAGGTTAACGGGAAGGACGAGACTGGAACGGGGGAAAGAGCAGAATTCAGATCAAGAGGAGAGGCTGCGGAGAGAATTTGGATGGAGAGATCAAACAAAGAAAAAGAGAGATATGAGGAGACAGCTACATTTGCAGAGGGAAAGAGTCAAGCGAGCGCCTGCATGACGGAGAAAGAAAAGCCGGAGATGGAGCTCTTTCGGATGCAAAACGCCGGCTCTTCTGTAGTCCAGCTGTAGGTCTGGAGGGCCCTCCAGCCCTTGTGGCTCTACTCCACTGAATCAGCGTCATAAATTAGTAAAATGCCGCTCCTGTGAAGCCATACCTGGAGCCGGTGCCCTTTCCTCTAGAAGTGCCCACTAGGCCACTTTCATGGAGAGAAAGATGTGGGCGGAAATGGATATGGATCATCAGCTAATTGGACACACTGTAATGGGAGAGAGGGCAGGACAGGGAGCTGAGGAGCCAGTGTGTAAAGTCAGTTAAATATGTAAATGGACACACACATATTGCACTCCGGGGAACACAAACTTGCCAAGGCAGCCTGGAGTGGACAAGCTTAGGCTGTGTATCTCTGGGGCACGACGCAGCCTTCTTCTATCTGGACGAAAAATATGAGTAAGTGAAAGAGATAGACAGGGATGGAGAGAAATGGGGGAGGGGGGGGGGGGGGGGGTTAAAATCAGCCCGGAGGGTGAGTAAACTGGACTGGACACTACAGAGTCTTCACACTACTTCAAAGGTGCAGTGGAAAGCACGGTTGTAGGAGCTGGAACTCATTAGGATCCAAGAAAAGTGGTTCAGCTGGAAGTCAAGTTTAGAATTAAACATGAGTGAGGGAGCGGGCGGGGGGAAGGGGTGCAGACTGCAAGGGGAGAAAGAAAGAGAGGAAAGAGAGAGAGAGAGAGAGGGGAGACGGGATGGGAGCGATTCACCTTGTTCTCTGATCAGAGGACAGAATATAGATTAGAGAGGCTGAAGAAAGAGAGAAACACTGAGAATAAAGAATAGGGAGAGTCAAAGGAGTCAGACTGCAGGACGCAGACACAATGGAGGGGGAGCAGAAGAAAACACAGATGCAGGCTGGTGACTTTGCAGGTGGCGCTGAGCATCAAGTTCATCTAAGGTTGTTTCGTTTCGGAGTATGACTCAGGATTGTTGTTGCCCCGTCTGCACTACTACTTTCTCTTCCACCCCGTACTTAGAAAATGTATTCTATCCATTACTCCACCTGTACAATGACCTTCATCTATTTAGAGAAAGCTGACAGAGCACATATGAAATTTGACACAGCAGCACCTCAGTGGTTTATAGCTGAACTTTCACCCTCCACAGTTACAGTTTTGTGCTTCAACCAGTGGGCAACCTCCGGGTCTGAAAAGTGAAGCCAATGTTGAAGTGCCTTAAAGTGGCATTCTTTCTAATAGCCAGCAGGGGGCGACTCCTCTGGTTTTCTCATAGAAGTCTATGAGAAAATGACCCTACTTCTCACTTGATTTAATACCTCAGTAAACATGAGTTTATGGTCTCAATCTCTAGTTTCAAGTCTTCTTCAATACAGCATGATGTTCATTTAGTAACTTATGGTCCCATTTAGAGTCAAATTGACCATAAAGCAGGGTATGCTTTAGGGCGTGGCTACCTTGTGATTGACAGGTCGCTACCACAGCGTTGTCCGGTCTGGGAGTTGTCCGTGTTTTCGTCGCACAACTTTAACCCTTTCACAGTGTGTTTTCAGTTCATGAAAGTTAATTATAACCTTTTTGGTTGCCTAAAATTGTCTTAATCAGCATTCGGTTGTGCTTAGCTCCACCCTCTCATGTCACTTCTGGTTGCAAAAAAACAAGAATGCCAAACACTAAGATGGCAACGGCCAAAATGCTGAACTCGAGGCTTCAAAACGGCAGTCCACAAACCAATGGGTGACGTCATGGTGACTACGTCCACTTCTTATACAGTCTATTGCTTAAACCATGCATATGCTTCTTCTTGTACTTGAGGATGTGCACATTTAGAACCACGCCTACCAACAAACCCCTTGTGGGACACAGGTGTAATCGTGGATAAACTGATTCCAAAATTACAGGCACACAGACCAACTTCACCGTCGACCTTGTAAGCATAACGGATAGACTGTAAACTCGTCCTTCCTGAGGATGTGCATTTTTCATTTTCATTTGGAAAACAAGGTAATCATCTCTGTCAGAATGAATCTATGCCTCTATTTGTCTTGTTTGCTCAGTGCTGCATTACTGAGCACCTGCAGCTCCGTAAAAGAGATCCAGAGGATCCGTTAATGACATTTGACCGCTGGACTACAAAACATGTCAACACTACTGTCTATATGCTGTTTTGTAAAAATAACATGGGGTCAGTTTGAAGGGAAAGTTTGCCGTTTTTCAACCTCATCTCTATCTATCTGAGTTAGGGATATAGTGTGAAAAATAGTTGTTGCCGATGGTCTCTGTGTCGCGGCTGCAAAATCTGTTGTTCTTGCTGCATCCAGCGCCGTCATTTGACGTGACAGTGACGTAGTTGGTAGTAAAGATGAACTACAGGCTGCTATTTCAGCTTGGATATCTCAGGGTAGTCAGGGGCGTGCTCTAGATGGCAATCAAAATCAGAACCTCCCTGTTCTCTTCTCTTGTATGGCAAACTAGCTCCGTTTCCAACAGCAATAATGGCATAAAAATATGAGTGCAGAGTATGGATAAACTGGAAAAGACAACTAAGACCAGCAGGGCCCAGAGGTCAGAGGGCCACTGAGTGAGTGTTTTTGTCACCTAACGCGACTGTAAGTTATTTTGTCGAGTTGCCTCTTAGTGAAATGCTTAGTGAATTTAAGTTGGGCTTTTATTGTGACAGGTAAAAAAACAGAAGGAGTGAAGCTGTAATGTGCTTCCAGAGTTTTTTCAGACTACGGAGCCTCCGTCTTTTTATTTTATTACCTGCATAAAGGCCGTTACATACTAGCGTTTTTTTCCCATGCGATTAAATCACATATAATTATTTTGTTTCAAACCGTTGTTGTTGTCATGAGTACTTTCATATAAAACGCAAATATTACGCGGCGTTGTTGTGCGGGATGGGTTGTGTTGCGCCTCTATTTATGAAACAATAACACAGAGGCTCCGTAGTCCGAACCAGGACGGCAAACTTTACCCCCTTCAACCTTGACAAAGGAAGCCCAGACCTGATCCACTCCTTCCGTTCTTACCTTTCACAATAAAAGCCCTAGACATTTAATATTCGCAGGCGAGTATTTCGCATCGTATATTTGTCATGCCCCTGGTGTGTAAAGGCCTTAAGTATAGGCGCAACTCATAACCCTTGACTACACTATGTTTTTGCTGGGCGTCAGTAGTTTGCGCGCAATGCATCCTGGAACATGTAGGCACTGTCAGCACGGCTCCACGATCATGAGAACTCAGCTTTCTGGGACAAAAAAGCACACACTGAGGAATTAACTGGTTCGATGTACTACATTTAACATCAACACTGATTGGACATCCACATACAAGGTGGTGAATTTTTCTCTTTAAGCAAATCCTTCCTCACAAGATGTCTGAGTAGCTGCAGGTCCGACTATTACAAAGATAATTTTTAGTGGAAGCCTACAGTATGTATATGCAATGTGCTTCCTCAACTTTTAAAATGAACAGACAAGCATTCTTACTACATCACCGCTCTGGAGCCTGTGCTGCAGTGTATTGCTCAAAGGCACCTTCGCCGAGTTGATAATATCTAATCAGAGCAGCGCCTATGAAGCTTAAGGCTTAAAAATGCTTAAAAAGTGAAAATCAGATGATAAGAGATGCAGATAGAGAGAGCGATACTCGTGGACCAATCAGGTACTGTGCTTACAGCTGAATATAGATGCACAAACACACAACCACACGCTTTCCTCCCCTATGTCTCTCTCACCCTCTCCCACTGCCTCTCCTTGTTGAGCAGAATGATGACCAGCTTGGGGTGCATCTGGTATCCGTCCTCGCTGAACGACAGATTACGTCCCTCGAACGTCACATTCATCAGGTACCTGTAGAGGGAAACATCGAGGGGAGAGACAGTGAGAGAGACTCATTGAGACATACATCACTTCCTGAAAAATAGCTCTCATTTTTTTTTATTTGCTCTATACATTAAAGTTTCATGGTATGCCAATTTATCTTGTAAGCATTTATCTTTTCAGACAAACCCACTGACACTGTAAAAATGCATCTTCTGCCGGGAAACAGCTATCAGCCAATGTCTAAGCAGGGTTTAAATAAATAGACGAACAGTCATTAGTCATCAGCTGCAGACAGACACTTGAGCAAAACAGCAGTGATGATTTAAGACAGGACTGAGGAAAAACTATTTCAGCTTCTCTTCAATCATCCCAGGTACAATGATTTCATTCTTACTGGAGCGTGTGACCTTAAAGTTTGTCATTTTGGGAAACATGCTTGTTTGCTTTTTTGGTAGAGAGTTAGATGAGCAGATTGATACCACAGCCAGCAGCCGCCGGTTAGCTTAGCTTAGCACAAAGAATGGAAACAGGGGGAAACAGCTAGCTCTGTCCAACTGTCACAAAATCCACCTCTAAAGCTCACGATCCAACGCGTACCTTGTTTGTTTAAGTGTAAAAACCTTTTACTTATTTTGACTTGGAGATATGTGCTGAACTTTTACTTGGCTGGGAGCAGTTGCCAGGCAACCAGCGGAGATTTGAGGAAGTTATTATGCTGCCTTCAAATGCAACTTGTGAGCTCGTGGTTACGAGATGGGAAGTCGTGTACGATCAAGTGATTAAGTCTTGAGAACACCGCTGCTAAGCAACGGCAATATTAACGTTACTGTCGGCGTCCAGAAGCCACAGAGGCTAACAATTTAGCAAGCGTGTAACGTAATGCAGGAAATGCAAGCGCATAATGACAGAGGGAAAATATGAGGCCGCTGGGAATATCAACATTTTCCTCAGACATATCATAAAATTACAAAGAAAAACAGTATACGACTAAAATTACAATATATTAACTTATTATGCACTGAAAAATGAACTTCCATGGCTCTGAAATTTTGACGCCATCTGGAGCCAGAGTCTGCGTAATAGTGATCGGGAGGCTGTAGCCGCTGTATGAAGGTCCGAACACCCGCCCAAGCCAATCACAAGCTGAGCACGGCCGCAGCTTGCTAGCGTGAGCCACCTAGTTTATGATTAGATCGACACATTATCACATTATTATTACACAGACTCGTGACGGTTTAGGAAAGTTAAAGTTACATCTCCTCTCTCGTACAAATCCTGAGCCTCCAGATCGGTGACTACTTCACTCAGAGCAGCTGTCAATCATGACGTCTCACCCCCTTTTTATAGCATCAAATAACTAATTCAAACCAAACTTATTAGAAAAATTAACACTGGAACATACATCAGCGTGATATGAACTACCTAACTACCTACGTGTACTTTGACTTTTTAGTTCGGCCCATGTCCCATCCGCTAACATGGAGGGGGCGGGATTTATGACCTATACTGCAGCCAGCCACCAGGGGGCGATCGAGATGTTTTGGCTTCACTTTTGGGGAGCCGTCATGTCGTCCATCTTTATATACAGTCTGTGCACTGAACTCATCCATCCTCATCATCATCACATTGTCATGTCAGAAAAAGGAAATGATATAAACATGTCATTTTGAAGTTGTTTTTTAATTGAAATTGCACTTTAAATAAGCAAATACAAACTAAATCTTTCAAAATCAAATATACTTTATATCATTATTGTGTATATGTATATTTGTTGTATCTAGCTGGAAACATGGATGACTAGATATAAAAAAAAAAAATCATAGAAATTGTTGAAATTTGGTTAAATTACCTAAAAGATAAATTGACCAATTTTTACACCAATTTTTTGTTGTGTCCCATTGACAAGTCATACAGCGAGCTCTGGAGAGACGGGCAAAGAAAGGAGGCACAAACATATGCAATGCAGCTTATGTCTATAGTACTATATAATACACCAACAGCAGCAGCTTGTCAGATCACTGTGTGTTAGTGTGGGTGTGTGTGCGTGTGTGTGTCTGCTGCTTCAGTCGGTGTGTTTGTGTGGTGCAGAAAGAGAAACCGAGAGAAAGCAGCATCGTTTCTGTCAGGTGAAATCATTTCACCTCCCTTCAAATAAACACAAACACACACATACACACACGCACACACACATAAACACACATCACTCAACACTGTATTCTCTTGCAGTGATTATGGTGAACGTGCGTGGGAGTGTGTAAAGTGTGTGTATATGAGAACAGGAATGTTTATGTCAGGTGAACTCAAATCACTTCACTGTCATCCCCCCCCCGCCCCACACACACACACACAGACACGCACACACACGTACACACAGCATCTCTTAACTCTTTCACTCCCTCACCCTTTACTCTCTCTCGCTGACTGTTTCCATGGAAACACTCTGCCTCAAAAAAACGTGCACACCATATATATGTAGATGAATATATAAATAACAAAAAAGAAAAGGTGCATGTGTGTGAAGACTTGGCTTGGTGCCGGTGTGCTGAGCGGACTGGGTCATGTATCAGGATCACCAGCAGAACCAGTTTGAGTCTTGAACCATCGTTTTCCTCGTTAGAGAGCGACGAAGCTCAACCTCACTGCAGCTCTACAGTACCTTAACGTTATACACCACCTCACTGCTGCACCTCAAAGATCATTATGTTTTACCTTTAACCCTGTTTGACCTTTTAGACGGATCAGATCACAGATCAGATCAGGAGGCTTCCACTGGAAGGACGCCACGCAGAAATATATTATAATTTAAATGTTGTTTCTAAGAATCTATATATCCATCTATGTACCTACAGTATGCAGGTCCTGTGTACTCCATCATGTGACTGATGTAATAATCCAGCAATTACTCTAAAGCCAGCCTCCTTATTCTATTTCCTGTATTAAATATTGATATTTTCAATGGGCTGTGATGAGCCGAATCATCCAGCATCATAGCGTCTCATGCAGCCCCCTGTGTCCAGCTAACCGCCCCATCCTGTAGAGCCCTGGCACTGATACAAAGTGCACAGAATCTGCTGCATAAATCATAAGCCATTTACAAAATGACACGACGCTGCGCCCCCTTTAATCTTTACTGAGCGAGCTATTGTTACATGCAACAATGTGGGGTCTTTGTGTGTGTATGTGTGTGTACTACACACGTTGACAGCAGTAACAGAGCGAAACACAAGCATATGTGTGTTGCCATGGCACCCACAACCACTGTGACTTCCAAGCCAATCTGCTGTGTTACTATGGTAACGGTAATCTCGCAGAGGGTGGGAGGGAAAGAGAGAGAGAGAGAGAGAGAGAGAGGTGGGATTCAAAGAGAAAGAGGGAGGGGATGGGACATATTACTACTGGACTGCAACGCTCTCTTTCCTCTTCCTCTCCCATCACTACTTCGTTACAGGAAGGCACTTTATATTCCGTCCATGTGACCACAGCCGCTCTCTGTCACCTCCTCTGAACTTCCTGTATCACTACCAGTTTAAGTGGACACACATGTGCCTGCACACACTGACACAGAGAGGGTTTACTCAGCATCCACATTTTTACGATTTTGAAATCTATTTTTTAATGCCAGAATCGATATATTTGCTTCCTTTGAGTCTATGCGGAGGTAGAAGGAAGTTACCGCTTTTATTGTTGTAATCTGAGTAACGTGACGTCATATCCATTCCTTATCGGTCAACCAAAACAAACCGCGGCAGGAAGCGAAGTAGAAAACGGTGCAGGGTCTGCGTGGATACGACCTGCGCCCTCACATTTTAAATCCAAAGTGGTAAACACTACACATACAGTAAAGTATGGAAACAATTTGTGTTTCACACATTGCAGGGAAAACAGAGCTAAACATCATGGCTAAAGCTGCATGCTAACTCTGTCATGGACAGGAAATGTTATCGTATTGCGGTAATGTACGGTCAAGCCAGCCGTCACTCTCATCTCCGTGGTCAAATGGGCCGACGCTACAACTGTAGAGCACCAAGATACTGACATTTATGTTAAAGGCATTCAAACGGCCCCGATGGAGCTGATCATGGATGTATAAAGAGAACGGAGCTGACGGGAGAGCTAGCGTCGGACTTGGAGAAGTTAGAGGAAGTATACATGTGTGACTACGTGCAGTTTTCAATATAAGATGTTAACTAAGGGAACTGTATATACAAAATACATATATGGAAACGAGATTGATTGGATTATATTCACCAGAAGTATAAAACATTACATGTCCCTTATAAATTAAAAAGAAAGTAACACTAATTTGTGAGGGACATGTCTTTATTCTTTGATTTTTGGGTTGCTGGAAAAAATTTAACAAATAATGCCTAATAGTGACAGATATATTTGCCTTATATCGCTCTGAATACATACATGCTGAAAATCAAAACATTTTACCGTATCAATTTAGATATTTTCAAAGTAAAAGCCCCAAGAAGTGTATGATTCAACTTTTTCCCATGATCCAGTGTTAAAAAGGTTAACAAAAATCGCAATAAATCATAATATCGAATCGCAATAATTGTAGAATCGCAATACATATCGAATCAGCCCCCAAGTATCGTGATAGTATTGAATCTGGACGTAGGTGTATCGTCCCAGCCCTAGTGTATACAGTTAAACCACATCTGGAAGCTGCCCGGTCGGTCCCAATATGGTCCACTGGGACAGCTGGATGTTAAGTACGTTGCTCAAAGCTTGATGACAAATTCCCCGCCTTCCTTGCCATGCCAGAGACACAAATAAACATGTGAACACAAACCTACACCTCCCTTCCTCCCTCCATCTATCTTCTACTGTACAGTATGTGTCATGAGATGGCATTAAGTAACATGCATGCTAAGAGCGCTGTGCACACATCCACCCACTGACTAAACCCTTTGTTTTGATATCCCTTTGAACCCGTCAGTTTCCAGCTCAAGTCAGTATCTAGGGGAGTGTATCTCAGCCGTACTGTACAGCAGGTGAATTGAAATTCAAACAGCAGCAGCAGCACCAGCAGCTGTCTCCACCTGGCGAACGAAATCAAGTGACACTGACCGCCCTCTACAGTAACTGCCTCACAGTTTTGCAGACATTTCTATTTTTTTATTCTTGCCCCATTGTAAATCAGAACAACTTAGTGCCAGAAGCACACACACACACACACACACACACACACACACACAGACACACGCTTGCCATGCTAACTCAATGCCCTGACACAGATACGTTTTAGCGCATGCTCTGGTGTGAATAATGGAGGAGTCGTGTGAAATATTGATAAGTCAGATTTAATAAATTAACCCCGACATGAATTAGTCATGAATTACACTCCTTAGCAATTACTGTGGTGAAATGTACTTATTGGGTTTCCAGAGCAGGAATCTATACGGAGAATGATAACATGCCCCAGATGGCAGACACAAAAATACTGTACAGTAGCTCTGCTGCGTGTCACTTAGGGTATACAGTGCGAATGTGAGGGGAGGTGTGAATTTGTTGTGTGTGTGTGTGCGTGCGTGCGTCTGCACATGTACAGTATGCGTCTAGTGGTGTGTGTGTGTGTGTGTATTCAGACATGGGAGCTGAATGTGTAAAGAGTGTAATAAATTGTGCTAATGGGAAGAGAGCGGAGAGATGACAAGACGGGGACAGAGAAACAAAAAGGGGGGGGGACTGAGAACATTTGATTTACTTTCGACGAATGGCAGACAGCACTTAATTAATAGTGATCAATGAAATTCATTTGAAATGGTAGCCCTTGAACAGAGTGGATTCTCTACATTTCATAGATAATTGATAAAACACTTGAGGATTCTTCTCTTGTTTTTTCTAATTTCTGAGCATTTTGGAATAAAAACTTCCAAAGCCTTACGCCTCTTTTCCACATAGCTCTGTGTACGTATACGAGTCGACCAAAAGTTCATTCATTCCAATGGGAACCTCTGTGATCTCCGATGGGTTTGCAAAACTCCTCCTTTCTTTTTTTTTGGTCCATAATTTGGAGGTACGTTGAAAAGTTTGAAATTTTGTGGCAGATTACGGACGCAAGTTATGGTATGCATGCACTCTGTTCGAAAGCTAGAATGCAACCAATTTTAGCTAAATATGCCGTCGAACTTTTCACCTAGAAAAAAATTATAAATGTAACAGACAGTAACTCGTAGATATAGAAACGCTGTTTTATATCTACGCAGTAACGTCTCTCCCATAACTGCGGTGGTGATTCTATCCATCCGTAAAGAGATCCATTTCCTTGCGTTGAACACTAGGGGCGTTAAAGGTGCTAAATATATGTGAGATTGGAAGCATTTCTATTGCCTCTGCACGGCTCTCAACATGGCGATGGCTGAGCCAGCAGCTCGCAGCTAACGATGGAAATACCGCTAACGGTGCTAACAGCGCTAACAGTGAAAACTACAGCAGCAGTACTGACAGTGCACCGGAGGGGGGGTGCTACGCTTCCGTGACGGTGCCGTCGGTCGGGATGGCGTTATCAGCTGTAACCGCCGTATGAGAGCAGTGCGACAGCCGTGAGCTAACTAGTGGGGCACGCTCACATGCACAAACATGCACTAAAAGGCATTCGCGGCCGGCCCGGCGATGTCAACAAAGCACGAAGAAGCTCGGATTATAACACACTCAGAGGGAGAGCGACTTCATTCTCTGCTCAGGTAGACATTACTCCTCTGTATCTTTACATAATAAATAGTTGTTTGCTGCTATATTAATGCTCTGGATGTCGTATAGAGAACCTTTAAAGGACAAACTTAATTTAAGATAAGAATTATAATAGCCTATAAAAGAAGGAATTGGGGGGGGACAAGGATGCAGTAAAGGGCAGAAAGAGTGAGGAAATAATGTGATAGAAATAGGAGAGGCAATGATTATGTGAGATAAAATAAAGTAGAGGAGTGAATAAACCTGGCAGAGAAAAAGAGATTTAGTGACAGAGACAGAGAGACTGCGATAAAACTGAGAGAAGGAAGAGGGAGGAAAGAGGGCAGGAGCATCCTGACCTAGTTCCAATCAAGCCCCATCACAAACAGGTACCTTTTTAACGCCTCCCACTGGTCTGCCCCATAAACACACACTCAACTGGCTTTTATAGACTCAGTCTGAAACAGCAAGAAGCACACAAACACAAACACCCAGGTGGACACACCGTCCACGGAGCTGGCAACACACTCATCCCTCGGCTCAATAGGGTCACAACGCAGCTTCGGAGTGTACCGCACGCACACAGCAGAGCGCACACACATGCAAAAACACACAAACACTCTATTGAAAGCCTCGCCGGGGCCACAGAAGTTCAAAAATGTCCACAGAGCTTAAAAGCACTTGACACCTTTCCAACTCCGAGCTCATTTGGAACCTGTCCACGTCTGGCAAGGTCAGGGCCACTGTTGTCAAACTCATGATTCTCACACTGTTGTGTATTGCTCACCAGCGGTCTCTCGTTCCATCTCTCCCTCACTGTGTCTTTTTGCTCTCTGTGCTTTTGCTCTCTTCTTCTTCTTCTTCTTTCTGCTATCTTCATTTGTCAGGCTCCTACTGTAGCATTAGCTGGAATGTCACAGCGCTGGCTACAGAGGACTTAATTTACTTAGCCGAGTGACGTGTCCTTCTCTTGTGGTATTCTACGGAGCTCTAAGGGCTGAACAAGGAAATGCTAAGCAGCAGAGAGGGATCGGCATAATGTATGGCTTATAAAGTCAAGTAGATGGCCGTGACCGTACAGCGATTCTTCATCATTCAATGGCAGACTGAAATGTAAACTAGAAATGATTAACATATGTCCATGCGTCCCTTACTGACCTAACCCGTTTGTATTCCGCAAGCTTGAAAGGCATGCGATGTGTGATCAAAACTACAAAGTCATGTGTGATCATCTCCATTAGTCACAATCCCTACCAGAAGACTGCTATACACAGCTGTAGAGTCCCACAGCTGCCCCACACGTTTAGCTTTGTTCAGTGTGGTTGGTATGTATGTACATGCTCATAACATGCAGCATTTCGCAAAGCTGTAAAATGAATGATGACAAGTGCCCGTTTTCAATCAAAAAGTTTTTTTTCCAAATGTGGCGGCTGTTCTCCTGTCTGTCTCGGATTAAATCTGAAGCGAGAATTAGGCCAAGCAGTTCCTGAGTCATGCTCGCTCTACAGTTAAATAGTTGCTCTTCATGAGTTGGTGATTTCTTTGAGAGGCGGAAATTCACGTCATCCTCTAAAGCAGTGGTTCACAACCAGGGGGAACTTGTACCCTTGGGGTACTTCTGCAGTTGCCAGAGGGTACGTGGAAAGATTGTAGAGCAGCTTGACTAATTTGAAAAAATTGAATTTATGTTTTGATTAGAGAAATACGTCCACATATCAAGTCAGCTACACATCAGGCCGGCATATATGAGTACTTCGCATAAAGAGAAGGCCTTGTCCCCTTTTGGGATCCAAAAGATCCCATAGATGTCAATGCAATTTGACGTATGTTAGGATTGTAATTTTGACAAGTTCATATGCATTTATCTCTTGTTATACAAACGTTTGTTTTACACACCCATTATTTTGCAACCCTGCCTGAACCTGAACATCCACTATACTTGATCACCGCCATGTCCCTTCAGTCTTCCACCGTCCAACACAGTGGCCGGAAATTGCTTAAATCACGTTAGGCTAAGTGTTGTCTGTAAATAACCAATCTGTTAATAGCCGGCTGAGATTTAGTTGGAGACGACTGATCTGGTCTGATGCTGCTACTGTATGACTGTAGGCCTACTACAGCAGCCTCCCACTTGCTAACGTTCTCTATCCATCAATAGTATTGCGACTGTCACCAGCATCTTTTAGCTATTTACCAGTGAATATTCACGTATCCTATGTGCCTCAAATCTCAGTGTGAAAGCCTCAATTAACCCGCAACACAACAGCTTTTCGTCATTTTCCTGTTTAATGTGACAGCGAGTTTCTTCCCCCCAAAAGGGAGCGCAGCCTCGGCGATGACGTGATGCTGGTCTGGTCTATAGCTCGGAACCAAAAAGGGACGTGACAGGAGAACAAATAGATCAGCGTTTTTGGATTTATTGTTGGTGCAACCAACTACACAGCAACTCTTTGGCATAGAGTTATTACTATTACCGTTTTTTCTGATGAATAACAATTCATTTAGGTGTTATTGCAATTAAGAGTACATGAAAACTCGTTAGAAAGCAACCAGAGGAGTTGTATGGTTAGCTAGAAGTAATGGCTCCAAGTAGTAGAAAGCAAACTTGACCAAACCATCCTAATACATTGACAGTTCAATTGTATAAAAGTATTGTAACATCCACTATTATATCCACTTTTAGATGATTACAGTTAACAGTTAATATCCAGTTTGGAATGAATTCAAATGAACATGACTGGTGGTGTTAATGAAGGGCTGTGACCTTACAAAAAAGGTTGGGAACCACTGCTCTAAACCAGTCCCCATAGGTTTAAGATTAGTCTGACCAGTTTCTAGGCTCAATTGATTTTCATGGAGTAATATCTCAAAGCAAAAACTGAGCTTTAGAGATCGAGGCTTTGTTTTTGAGCTATTACATGGCATTTTCGAAGAATTAATTGTGACCTGATTTATTAATGATGTTTGAATTCACTGGAGAGCCATTGAATATAAGGGTATCTTGTCCAACGAAAGAGTGTTTTGTTCCCTTTCCACCCATCTTTCATCTATTCATCCACTGATTCACTTAGTAGTGAACCAACCAGGCAGCGGGACGTCCATCCCGCCGACCAACCAAAGCAGTCAGCAAGCCAGGCAACCGGCCATTCATTCACTTTCTAGTATATAGACTGTAGGCCAAATGCTAATCTCTTGATTGAACACTTGAAGACAAAGGTTATCGCCAAACAAATTTAGTTAAGGCAGCGAGGGGCGAAGGATCTTAGCAGCGCTCGCAACTGATCTAATCATCAACACAGCTAAGTTGATTATAAAACTGCAGGTCTGGAGCGCAGACAATGGCTGGGGAGGAGCAGAGGAGAGGAGAGGATGAGAGGAGGGAAAAGGATGAGAGGAGAGTAGAGGAGAAGAGAAGAGAAGAGAAGAAGGTGTGAGGAGAGGAGAGGAGAGGAGAGGAGAGGAGAGGAGAGGAGAGGAGAGGAGAGGAGAGGAGAGGAGAGGAGAGGAGAGGAGAGGAGAAAACAGAGGGGAAGAGAAGAAGGTGTGAGGAGATAAAACAGGAAAGTGGCACTGAAGAGAATCAAGTGGAACAAAGCAGAGCAGAGACCAGATGTATAAAAGCAGACCAGGGCAGAACAAAAGAAAAAGACTACAGGGCAAGAGAGGACAGAGGAGAACATGACGGAGATGAACAGAGTAGAGAGAAGCACAGAAAAGACCACAGCAGAGTTGAGAAGAACAGAGTGTTGCACGGCAGACCAACAGAACAGGGGAATTGTATTCTGGGGCAACAGCAGCTGCCATAAACTCCACTGTTATCTCAAAGCAGTGAGCAGCAGCGGTGAAACAAATGCAAAGCTTCAGAGAGGAGTGAACAAGCAAGACAGGGGTTGAAATGACATCTAAAGAGTTTACTGGAACGGACAACAAAGCTTTGCTGCCTTAGTGCAGGATGCAGTTAAGCTCGGAGCACGGAAATTATCCACATCCCTCATACAGTACACGGTGCACAATCCAAAAAGGTGCGTTTCTACAGTAGCTTTCCATTTTCTCCTGCTGCTGTATGAGTGTGAATGCGAAAACTAGTGCTTCTGGAGGAATGTGTGATTGCAGTTGGCAGTGAAATTATGGGAGAAAACATAAAGAGATATGTGTATGTCCGTCTAAATACTAGTGTGAGTCAGTGCGAGAGGGTCAACGTATCCTCATACAACAGTTGGTATGATATTTTACGAAAAGTTATTCCTCATTTTGCGTGCGTTCTCCTACAAATGTCCAGCAACACGTGTCAATTTGCGCACATTATATGCATACAGTCTTTTCAAAATAAAATTCCGTCTTGACAGGTAACTACTTGCTTAGATTTAGGCAACAAAACTACTTAAGTTCAGGATAAATAAGTCACATCTCGGTTAAAATAGCTTTGGAATTGGCGTTAATTAAATACGGAAGTTATGTGACAAATAAGTCAACATCTGGGTTAAAATAACTTCGGAAGTGGTGTTACTTAAGTACTGAAGTTACATGACAAATAAATCAACGTTGACTTCTGGTTTCGCATAGGATACGAAAATCAGTCACCTGGTTGAAAGTCCGGTGTTTTTTTCACCGGCCCATCCACCCCGACCTCCTCCCTACACGGCGTTTGTCACTCTTTATACTTCCTGGTTCACGATTACGTGGATTACATACAAATTGATTCTGTGGGTTATACACGAATTACAGTGCATTACTTTTTGTAGGTATTGCTACGAACGGTTGTATGAGAACAACCTGAGAGGGTTCAATATGTATTTCTGTTTGTTAGTGTGAGCACTGCTTTTCAAACCCCCTGAGTACTGGTGTCCAAGAAGGACGGCTCCTAATCACACACAAACACACACAAACTCTACAATACCGATACACAAACACACACACGCACGCACCTCTGGCCTTCACAGTCTCTCTTTAGCACAATAAAAAACACATATACAGCTTCAGCCGACACACGCAGAGCGGCGAAACTGCCCCTGAATATAATACTGTGCTGAGCTCTGGAGCACAGCACGACAGGGGCTAGTGTTCGCCGACTGAAACGCCATTGGGACCAATTAGGCAGCGCGCAGAGCGAAGCGCCGCCGAACGCCGCGCTTCACAACCAGTTCAAAAGGCCTGCTGCTGAGACGGACAGCTGAGGGGGTGGGGTTGGATTTTCCTGAGGAAGGGGGCATGTGAAGGGGGCGTCTGTGTGCGTAGGGTATTATTACATGGGGGGAGGATGATCACAGTATGCAGGGGATGAAGGTGCATGTGTGTGTTTGTCTGTGTGTGCGCGCCAGCATCTGCTGCATCTGCTGCATCTGTGGTTGTGCTGATCTGTGCCAGGATGCCCTGTGTTGATGTGCATGCTGAACCTGTGCACGTTTTTAAAGCCACTGTGTGTGTGGCATTTTAGCATCCATAAATCATTGGCACATTAATTCAGAGACATTAGTGTAATTGTAAATAAATGACTGTATACAAATGAGACCAAATCTGAAACATGTGGCTTCTATACTGCATTATACATTTTACACCACAGAGCTAGTTTTCATGGGATGTGTTGCAGGTTGCTTTAGGGCAAAAATGGAGCTTGTTTTACAGCACACAGAGCGGGGGAAAGAACATTTTTCCTGCAGTGTACTCGAGAGTTTCTCACAATAACAGATACTGTGAAGATTTAAAATCTATAGGGAGAGTGGGGTAAAGTGGAAACATTCAACAGGAAGTTCAACATTGAAATGCAGTCCTCATTTTAAAGAACACCAACTGTCCAATAAGAGATATATACAAAGATACCAATTATCTTGATGTAGATAAATTGATTTCTGAATGTCATTCATTGCGCAATTAATTGCCAGCAACTACTAAACAGACATACAGTATGTGACCTTAGTCCCAGTTCTAGGGTTGTCTGCTTTAAAGTCTGCATTACAAGACTGAAGATGTCACAACGTATTCATGGTCCCATTTAAAAGGCTCCTAAAAAGGCAGCCTTTTTTTTTAATGAACTCCTTCTTTCTCCAATTTAGAGAAGCAAAATCTCTTTTGTTGCCTTCAGCATCCCAAAATCCACTGCACCACTTACTTCTCAACTCAACAATCACTGCTAATTAAATCACTTCAAAGGTTCGGGGTGGCCCAGTGGCCTAATGTTTAAGGTCAAAGACCACATAAATGCAATGTCCACCGGTTCGACTCCCGAAAGAGAGCTTTTCTGGCTGAGAGTGAAAGGAGGAAAATTTATACCACTTTCATATCTGCTCGTTAAATATGAAGCTACTGCCAACAGCTGGTTAGCTTAGCTTAGCATAAAGACTGAAAACAGTAGAAAACGACGAGCCTGGCTCGCTCCAAAAGGTAACCAAATCTGCCAAGCAGCAGCTCTAAAGCTCACTGTATCATGTTATCTCCTTTATTTAATCTGCACAAAAAACAAAGTGTAAAAAGCAACAGTTTTCTGTTTTCCAGAGGGATCGTGTGTCCGACTGGGAGCAGTAACTTCTGGAGACTTGCTGGTTGCCTAGCAACTGGATATAACGTGTCAATTAGTGAGCTTTAGAGGTGCTGTTAGGCAGATTTTGTTACCTTTTGGACAGAGCCAGGCTAGCTAGGTATCAATCTTTTCATCCAAGATGTCTTCGCCAGAAAGCAAAGAAGCTTGTTTCCCAAAATATCAAAGTATTTCTTTAACCAAATAATTAAAGTTAACACTAAAAAGCCACTGCAATGTGTAAATAATCCAGTTTGGACGTGTTGTTAATAAGTGTACAGCTAACTTGGCACAACTGTCCATCACATGTGATAACGACTAGGCAGCTCATTTATTGTCTAGGTAACGGGTCCAAACTGCTCTCAGTAAACAGTGACAGTAAACTATACAATCCAGCCTCCATCTGCACTCACCTGAGCACTTCGTTGGGGTTGCCTGAGATGGGGGTCTTCTTGTCGGGAGCTCCGTGGCACTCAGACTTCAGCAGGGTGTGAGGTCCGCGGTCCATCATCATGGTGGAGGTCGCCATAGTGATGATGGCCACGCCGTCGCGAACGCGGGACTCTAGGCCGTAGTCCCACTCGTCGTAGGACACGGAGAGCAGACCTGGATGGAGAAAGAGGAGAGAGAAGGATCAGAGGAGGCGTGCAATGAAGAAAGATGGCGAAAAAGATGGAGATGGAGGGGGACGGACAGATTAGTAAAAATAGGGAGGTAAGTAGATTCGGGAAAATGAGAGACGTGAACAGGATTATATGTGGAAAAGTGAAGAGACAAAGGAGAGACAAACAGATGGATAAAGCTAAAGCGGGGAGGGAGGGATAATTCTGTTAGGGTATACAGAGTGTACATGTTTTGAACGCACTCCAAGAGACAGAGCACACACTATGTGATGACTCAGAGAGCAGATGAATAGCACTCCCATCCCGCCTGACTAAGCGTCTATCACCTTGCTGTGTTTGTCCATCTGTCTGTCTAAAGCACTGTCTGTCTCTGTTTGTTGGCCTTTGCACTGTCTGTATGCCTGTTTATCTGTCCCCCTGTCTGCCTGAGTCCTGTTCTCTTTTGGCAATCTGTCCGTTTATGAACAATAATTTGTCTCTCTGTCGGTCTCCCTGACGATCTCTCCCGGTGCCCTTCCATCATCCATCAACCTATTCAACTGTTCACCAGGATGCCCGTCCTTCCTCCACCCCACTGTCCCTCTCTGCTGTTCATTATCATGGATTAGAGTGATTAGATGGATGATGGATTTGGGCGTTTTTTTTGTTTTTGTTTTACCTTTAATTACCATGGGAAGATTGGCTGAGGATGTTCCAAACTCACATGCGAATAGCTTAATGAAAGCCACCTAATCACAGACTTACCGGTATCGGCCCAAAAGGATCTGATTTATTTTATTAATGTGTTTCTTAATCTATTCTTTCTATATCATTAAAGAGGACCTATTATGCTCATTTCAGTTGCAAACTTTTATTTTGGACATACTTAAATGCTTTAATGTTAAAAAAACAAAAACGCTTTATATTTCTCATACCAGCTGTGCTGCAGCACGTCTTTTCACCCTCTGTCTGAAACGCTCTGTTTCAGCTCCTGCCCCCCCCCCCCCAAAAAGCCCAGTCTGCTCTGATTGGTCAGCTGGCCCAAACTCTTCGGACTCCGCTCCAGCTCTAATCTAACTACCTTTGTTTGAGGGCATGCCATATTAGCAGCTAAGCAGGTATTAAACAAAAGTGTTACTTGATGACATCACCAAGTTATGGAAGAAAAGACGGGACTTCAATCAAGGCGTTTCAGGCAGTTCAGGATCAGTGTTTCTGTGGGGGAGAGTAACTCCCTTTGGCGTGGACTTTGGGCTTTGTAACTTTGCAGACCTTTTACATGCACAAAAAACTATATAACACACTAAAGGAAAGGGAAAACGCACAAAAGCATAATAGGTCCCCTTTAACCTAAAACAAATAAAGAAAAACACAGAGAAACGCTGTGAGAAGAGTTGATTCACTATGAAAATTAGGCTATTATGCATCTATTCATACATGGCTGACATTTTAATAATGAGTTTCATTTATATTAAACCGCCATTATTGATAGTATGATTAACTCATGACAAATAGTCACCATTAATTGATGACACACAGTGCATGCTGCCCTAGTGCGCAATGTTTATCTCTTTTTAATGACCAATCATTTAGCTCTCCAGTTCGCCGCTGTCAGGATTTTATCAGGTTGGAGCTAATGGGTGGGATTGAACTTGGGCTCGGCTCTCAAGGGGTCTAATTGTTTTGGATCCAGTTTAGAAAGTGGATCTATATTCGTATATATATAGTTTTCAAATAATTTATGCATGTTGGGTTTAGGGTCACAGGTCCTTATTGGACAGGGACTAGTGTTTTGGACATGTGAGGGTTGCGAGCACCTAGTCAACCACGGAATTACACTACTGGCAAATTAGTACATCCATTGGAGCAGCTAGAAGCTCAGGACCATCCTCAAGGTTCACATCAAGGCAGCTGTTAAGAAAGAAGGGAGAGTGCCTCAGTGGTAGAGTGCGTTCGATTCCCGGCTCCTCCATTCCACATGTCGAAGTGTCCTTGAGCAAGATACTTAACCCCAAATTTCTCCCGAAGGCTGTGCCGTCGGTGTGTGAATGAGTATTTAGATTTGATGCTGATGGGCAGGTTGGCATCTTGTATGGCAGCCTCTGCCCTCAGTGTATGAATGTGTGTGTGAATGGGTGACATGTCACTACATGTCACTACATGTAGTGTAAAGCGCTCTGAGTGGTCGGAAGACTAGAAAGCCACTATATAAATGCAGTCCATTTACCATTTTACTTTCTTCATCCTGAATTGCCCAACATGACTATTGATAAGAAATGGACGTAGTCAGCGTGACGTCACCCATTGGTTTTTGGACTACGGATTTGAAGCCTTGAGTATAGCCATTTGGCCATCGCCATCTTGGTTTTCGGCCGTCGCCAATGTTATAATTAACTTTCATGAACAGAAATCACACTGTGAAAGGGTTAAAGTTGTAAAATGAAAACACAGACAACACCCAGACCGGACAACGCCGTGGTAGCGACCCGTCAATCCCAAGGTAGCCACACCCTAAAGCATCCCCTGCTTTATGGTCTATTTGACTCTAAATGGGACCATAATTTACTAAATGAACATCATGCTGTATTGAAGAAGACTTGAAACTAGCGATTGAGACCATAAACTCATGTTTACAATGTTTACTGAGGTAATAATTCAAGTGAGAAGTAAGGTCACTTTCTCACAGACTTCTATACAATCAGACTTCTTTTTGCAACCAGAGGAGTCGCCCTCTGCTGGCTATTAGAAAGAATGCAAGTAATACACCTACCCTGAACAGCGATTGTCCAATCATAGCAACCGTAACTAGGTCTGACAATTTTCTTCTTCACATGTTGAAGCGGTGTGCATGGGGCTGTAGTAAACTCGGTAAAGAGTTTGGATGTTTTTTAGTTTTTTTTATATCATCTCTCCAAAACCAAAAACACAAGAGCAACGTGTAAGGAATGGGTTAAACTGTGTGTTTACTTGCTCTAATGTTAAATACAAACCTTAGCGTGCCCGGCTAACTAACTTCGTACCACTTTAACGTGGAATCCTTCCACATCGAAAGCCTGCTCTTATCTAAACTCCCAGCACCAAGTGCCCTTATGACATCTGAAAATGGCCAATAACTGATGGTTCTGTTTGGGGACCCGCTGGACGCCTCTGGGTTCAGGTCACACAGCTTCTCAGTGAAACACTTGAATGCCTTCAAGTCAATTTATCTGTCCCTTTCTCTGTCCATCAGTCGCTCTGCATCTATTTGACAGAGTATGACCACATGTCAGCCGGTCCACTACCATGTCAGTGGGCAGAAATAGACAGGCGGCCTGGCAACCTGCCTTCCTCGCGGGACCTCTGCACTGACAGCTCCGGCCCTCCAGGACCACATCTAATGTCACACACTGTTGACACTTGCTCACACACTCACTCCCATCACTTGTTCCTTTTTGCACACTTCCCTCTTATTATCTTATGGCGATAAAAAATCCTTTCATGGGAAGATGTATGTGTGTGCGTGTGCTATACTTGAGCATGCACCGTGTGGTGTATTATTCTCTACATCTTGGGAACTGCTGCGTGACGTGTATATGTTCATACATCTCTCAGGACGTGCTTAAATGTCACAACACCGACATGTCATCCGGCAGTGTTATAGATGAACAGCACTGTGGTAAAGCCTTTTTTTTCTGGCCTGCAAACTGGCTACTGACTCGGTTTGAAGGCAAATGCTGACTCCCTGTCACAGATAAGCATACGCACATGTAGAAGTAGACCGCGTACAAAGAGTATCCACAAACAGACAAATTGAGTTGGAGAACGTAATAGCAGAACTACCGTATCACCGGGTATTTTTGGAAACAGCTTATTATTGTCAGTGATGTCAGATTGGGTGGTTACGTTAGCACAGTGTGTGCAGCGGTAGTGTGTAACTGATCAGGAAGAATAGAGACAGAAAAAGCTGTTAGTAAGAGAGGGAGAGCTGAGAGGGATGGGGAGGAAAAAGAGGGACAGAGTGAGCGGAGAGAAAAAGTCAGACAGCGGCAGAGACACAAAGATAAAGAAGCAGAAGAAGAAACAGAAAAAAAAACTGAAGGGAGTATAGAGAGTCAGGAGAGAGTCAGAGGAGCCTGAAACAGTGAGACAGAAACCACAGAGAAGCGAGGGAACAACAGCGTGAAATAAGGAGGAAAGAGAAAGCAAGGAAGAGAGTGGGAGGAGGAGAGATGGTTCCCCAGAGCGCCACTTAAGGACGACATTGGTAGAATTACCCATGAGAATTGGAGGCTCTTCATCACACATGGTGCAAATTATTAAGTGTGCCTTGTAAGCAAGTTCGCCCCACAGCTAGCGAGCACCTTCCGCTGAACCCTGAACTGCTGGATTCACCAAGAGCACACACCGCCACACCATCAGGAGCACGCTGTGCCATGGTGTCCTTTCGCTCTGCGTTAGCTCAGAAGTTGCCGTGGTTGACTGCCACCACCGGCTTCACGTGGCTTTTATGATGTTGAAGTTGAAACTCGGAAATAAGGGTTGGTTGAATTATTGAGATCTACAGTTGAATGCCGAATAAAAGCCTACAAATATAATATCGTTTCTTGCTTTTTTTAATCTTCATCCGGGTTAATTCAGGCCAGTATTCTGTTCAAATCTGTCTTTTATCAGAGCTCCTGGCAGTTTGCTATCGTCAGGATGTCAATGCATCTGCAATAAAACAACTAAAAACCACCAAAGGCTGTTTCACACCAAGCGCGGATTTTCAGCCGAGAAACATCTTTTAATAGTCTTTCAGATTCAACTCATTACGAAGGCGAGGTTGCTCTCAGTGCAGCTTTTACAGACCGTCACTGCTGAAGCTGTTAAGCAACATCCTCCCATCATGTTCATGTTATTGGCAGAGGGCAGCATTGACAAGCACAGATCCTGCAGCAGCAGCAGTGCTGTGAGCAGAAACTCAGCCCTCTGCACATGGACTTATATTCAACATGCAAACTAAACTATAATATCTTTGCATGCATACTGCCATGTTTTACAAAAAATATCTTTCCATACATACAAAAGATACCAGTTTTATTCAAGCAAACTCTAAATGAATTAATGATTTATTTTGTTGTTTACGTTAGACTCGACACACATTCTGCATCACGCATTAAATGAGTGGATGACATTTAGCCCGCTATCCGTCATTCTGTCCCGTGTGATTAATCCCATGATAATTCAATGTGAACTGAAAGAGGTTTATTTGTGTCTATCAACGCAGCCACTCTGCCAGCTCCGCTCTGTAATCATCCAGGCAGTACACGAGCGAGTCACGATCATCTCTCTGGCAGCATAAATCAAGAGCAGAGCTGTTGTGTGATTTACATAACTGATTTGGTGATATATCAAACTTTATAGAGTGTAACCTTAATTTGGAACAGACAAACTGACACACACACACACAGAGTTGCATTCAGGTACACCCTTCGCCGTTTGAGGTACACACCATAGCACCGAACCCATTTGATTACACTCACCCATTATTTTCTCACGCAAATTAAACCATAAACCAATCGCACATTTCACAGACAAATGCACACACAGACAGACATCGCACAAAACACACTCGTAGAGGCACACAAACGGGCTCGCAAAAACACACTCCGCAACTCCCATTTAGAGTAAATCATCCGTGGATGCCGAATGAGGGAGCAGAGGTAGAAAGTTTGAGTTACGGTGCTTGAGCGGCACAACGATCTCAGGTTCCGCCTGGCCACCGTTTCCCAGAAACTGCCGAGGACAGGCGGCGGTGTAATATCTCCCCTTCACTGTATATCAACAAGCCAAACACCAACAAATTATCAGGCTCATATGTCCGGCGTGAATATACTACCTGCTCTACAGTAAGTTCTTCTGTCCTGCTGCGAGTAAAACAGACTCAAGTTTCCATTAGTTGTCATGGTGGCGCCATCACTAACAGTTAGATCCCCGCTGAGAGTTGGCCTTTCTAAAAGCGTCCGTCCACCCCCAAGTACTGAAAGTCCAGTTACATGAGGCAGTCTGACAGGTGTCCCTGACAGATCGCGTGAAAAGGTTCAGTGGATAAAGCACCCCAACTTAGATGTCACTTTGGTTCCACATTTGACCTTCAAAGGTTAGAATGACCTCCAGTGGAGTTGCGGTGGGGACAGCGGGGAGAGACGCTCCCTCACTTCTTATTAGGAAAGGTCAGTTTGTCTCGCGGGAAAAAATACAAATAGCTGAAAATAAAATGACATCTTAAAAGGCTCAGTGTTCCTTCTGTGGTGTCAAGTGTGCTGTTAGCATTGCGACCACAGGCTCCGTCCTCTTTGACGGAATACAGATTTTCATTCCTGACCTTGGGATGGTAATCTGACAAAAGAAGGTCCACTCAGTGGCCGTTTCCAGACATTTTAATTGAGTCTCAGTCTTCGTTAGCCGATGATGAAGATTGAAATACAACCTGCCTTCTTAAAGTGAGACAATGTGACTTTAGCAAGACGAAAGATCACATTGTTCCTCTTACAAATGGAAAGCTGCGTTCATACGCTACATGTCCACTAGATCCAGCACGGACGCTAGGGATGCTGTTTTCCATGGCAGCCTGCTCATAATCTTTCTCTAAACAATCCACCAAAATCTATATCTGAAAACATTCTTAGGCGAGAAATAGGCTACGCTACTGCTGCATCTCATTACATTCTAGTACTATATCACCGTTTGGGATCCAATTCTAATTCCGAGTTGTGATTCAGTTTCCTATAGTACCCACATTCTCAGTAGGCGGACTGCGCTCCGAATCCAGACCAAAAGACAAATTACCCATAACAACATTTAAATACAACCTGACCTGGACAGCAAACTCACCAACAAACACTTACATCAGTGTGGGCAAGCTGGCATCGTCATTTACATCCACTAAAAGTGCTTGTTTTTGCCACGACAGGCTCTGATTGTTATTATAAGTGTCTGACAACATTATGGAAAGAGTCTCGCTCAAGGAGATGAAGTGTTGCCGGAAGACAACGGTGGAAGTACAGAAAGCGTAGCTTAGTGTTAACTAAAAGATTTTCAATGTCATGGCTGAATATTTAGATGGTTTCTACAATGTGGATGAAGTCTTTGAATTCGATGGCCGCCTGTATTTGTTTGAGCCAGAGTATACGGATATTCAGATTTCACAACGAGACTTCTGCTCGAGCTGGACTCAATAATAATAACAAACAAAAACAAATAGGTGAGGAAAGCATTCGTTTCTCTGTAGGGTCCTTTCCATAATGTTGTCAGACCCTTATAATAACAATCTGAGCCCTTTTAGTAGACGTAACGTCACATTGATGCTGCTCACTTGCCCTCGCAGCTGCCGGTTACAGTGCTCTCCCTCAATACTGAACCAATTTCAATAATTGTTGTCTCCATTAGTCACTTAGACACATGAGAAAAAATAGGGTCCAGGTTGAAAAATACCAAAGTTATCCTTTAACAAAATTTCAATACAACCTGACGTGGACTGTGAGTGACACATTGCATTCACAACACCTCACCTCGTCATTTTTTTTTGGCTAGTAGCCGCATTTAGCAAGCTTGTTGTCAGAGGTAGGTTGAAAAGGTGGAATGGCATCTTAAGAACTAGGCATGCAAAAAAAAAGAGAAGTGAAAACCTGCACTTGAGGATCAGTAGACTAAGAAATACTTGTTCATTGTATCTGAGAGAAGCCAGAGACAGCTGGCCATTGGGAAGAGTGGTACAACAATGCCACAACAACACCAAACTGTCCTCACAGTACACAAGTAAGAACCAAATTTCCGAATGCATTGTAATCTCTCATGGCTTCCTGTAGTGAGCAGATTACAACAGTCTTCTGATCTTCTTCAGGAATGTCTTAAATGAAATTTTTTACGGACCAAGTAGTGTACATCATTAGAGGACATAATTATCTGACAGGCCAGTTCAGGATATCTTTTACCACCTAGGTCGATATCTACTGTGATGTACAGAGCTATTACAGGATGGAACTCTTTACCAAATCAAGTTACTAAAACAAATACCAGAGGCTCTTTCAAGGAAGCATTAAAAGTGTATCTAATGCAATTAACTGCATGAACGAACAGTTAATGAATCTTCAGGCGTGCTGACATTTTATTTATTTTTTTGTTTGTTTTTGTATAAGTGGTGTCTTAAGGAAATCATTTTTATGTAAGATAATGTAAGTACAGTGATTTTTGCACGAGATGTTTGAATGTATATAATGTATATAATTGTTCGCGATTTCTGTGTCGGACCCTTGGAAGACTAGCTGGCGTCATGGCGTCAGCTAATGGGGATCCTAATACCCTAAACTAAACTAAACCACAAAACTGAACCATCAGGAAAACTCAAATCAAGCTACCAGCAGAATAATTGTAAAATCAGTTGGACAGCATGACTGGGCAGTGGGTCAGCGTTTTCAATCATGAATACAGTGTAAAAGTCAAGTGCCTGGACATCACACCCTTTGTGCCACAGTTTAAGGACTTGGTTACAAAACAAAAGTTAATGCAGAAATATGTTGTGTGTATGCAGTTCTGGAGTTTTTAGATCTTAATTATGAATCACAAGTGGACCTCTACGACTTGTATTTGAGTATTTCCTACCTGTGGGGAACTCTGCGGGCACTACGATAGTGTCTCCGGCTACCAGCGAGGGCACTATCCACGTGTAGCCGTAGCCAGTGATCCCGACGGAGTGGGCCACCTCGAAGATGGTGTTGGCCTCTTCTTTTGTGCAGTAGAGCAGAATGACGGGGCTCTGGAGCTTCTTCAGCTGGTTCTGGATCTTCGAATCTCCGTCGTCCACGGACATGTCGAGCAGCAAAACCTCCTCCAGTTCCCAGCCCACGAAGCTGTTCTCGATGGTGCTACGGACCTGGATGGGAGAGAGGGAGAAGAGGTTGATCAGGAGACAAAAGAGATTATTTTTTATTGTAATTTGACATAGTTCCATGGTAATTTTTGCATTATCGTATGAGGATTGATGAGGATGAAAATCCTCTAAATTGAGATTATCATAAAGGTTCAGAGGTTCAATTTGGGGTTCATAACAACCACTGAAAGCTTAGCAAACCTGTCTATAATATGCATCAAACTGTATATTGAAATTCTATTTATATTGTGTGTGTGTGTGTATATATATACAGTATATATGTATTACACGGCTTTGTTGAATACTCGATTCTGATTGGTCAATCAAGGCGTTCTACGGTCTGTTATTTCTTTATAGCAGACCGTTGCTATGTATAACAGACCGTTGCCATGGGCGCAGTTCTGATGTCGGACTCTGGCGGATCATTTTTGTGTCAAATTATTTCTTTCTTAAGTAAGTAGCCGTGTAATAATGTACAGCTAGCGGGTCATTGTTGTGAAATAAACCCCTTCAGGGCGATGCCGCTTCGCGTCGGGGTTTATTTCACAACAATGACCGGCTTGCTGTACATTATCCCCTTTATATATATGTATATTTTCTATTTATTTATACAGTAGATTTAAAGTAAAGTACAGGGCTGCAATAACTATTATCAGAGAAGCTAAATCATCTTCTGCTCTGTGTCGTCTTGCTTCTACATCCTGACTATTTGAGTGCTGTTACCTTGGTGACAAAGTCCTGGTAACCGGGGTAGTACGTGGTGACGATGGAGAAGATGTACCAGTCGTACTCCTCCATGATGTTCAGCATGACCGAAGCCTGCTGCTCGATGGAGGGGCCGAACTGAAAGAACATGGAGTCGTCATCCTGGAAATGATAAGAGACAAAAGAGGCAGAGTGTAAACGGTTACGTAACAATATTGGCCTGGCCTTTAATTTAGCCGGCGTTACACTCAGAGGAGAACAGATACTACTTAAAGGACGGCGCTGGGTTTCGTAACATTATTGGTGGGAACATTAATTTAGCTGCCTTTATTCTCTCGCTCACAGAGGAGAGAGGCGAGAGAGGACACCGGTGGGCTTGTAATGATACCGGTCATGATTTTCATTAGTTGCCTTTATGACTCCTTTAATGAGTTTGTACACGGGGGTGGCTGGAGCAAATTCTGGCGACTCAAAAGCTGCTGTCCTTAATCTCATCGATCATTTTCATCAATTTGTTTTATTACAGCCGTGTTGGAGCAACGCAATTTCAATGTAACCTGCGAGGCGCTCGATATTAAGACAATGAATATACTTGAAGTGGCACACTCAGAGCTACTCAGGACACGCTGTACATAAAACATTCACTAACTAAGCCTCTTCCCTCGGAGAGGCTGAATCTAAATATGGGAGAATGTACAGCAATCTGAACAGCAGTACAGTCGGAGACAGACAGTCCAATGAACATCGCTCACAGACTGATATCTGAGCCTCGCAACCGGTGTTGAAATGGAATATTGAGCCGGACAGAAGGAGAGGAGGAGGCGAGAAATGATAGTCTAGACGAGACTCTGCAGTTCTGCGACACATGAGGTCGTTATTGAACTCCTGTATGCACAATGCACAGTGGCGTGTTTACGTTCTTGTATATGCATGCTTCTAATTACATGAATGAGAGTGATTTTGTGATGCGTTTCGATCGTGGACAGTGTAAGTCAGTCGCAGCTGACAGCCAGGACAGGCAATACAGGCAGTGCAGGGTGTTGAAATCTCTCTGGCTCCTCAGGACTCTGCGCTTCACTCGACATCAAAGGCGAACCTGCCCCTCCCAGGGGACGCAAACGGGCTGATCCGTTACCTTGTTCCTGCATTAATGAGATCAGGGCTATGCCGTCGAGGTGGCATGTCGAGAGCTGCGACGCGCATGTGAAACACTTGCCGGGCGCTCTCGCAAACAATGCGCCGCATCCTGAGGTTGAAAATATGTCATTATCATCCCGTGCTGTTGGAAATATGAAAAAAGCAGAAGGCTGTGTTTCAAAAATCATGAAATAATGATGCACGCGCAGATGTTGTACTCCATACTTGGCAACCTTGAGAATTAAAAAATAGGGAGGATTTGGAAACAAAAGCCGCGGGGTCCTCCCGCAGGAAGGAGTTTCAGAAACTTTGTTTCCTGCATTCTGGCGACTTTTAAAGAGTGAAAATAGCAATAATAAGTACACCGCAGCAGCATTTTGATGTTAGGCCTGAATACTTTTAATTTGACTTTTAATTCTAAGGAAAGAATACAGAATAACTCGCCCCTGTGGCCGTGAACTAGCATAAACCTCTGGCCTTAACTAATATTCATCAGTTTTCAGTCATTCTTTCATTTCATTCACATATTTTTTGCTTCTGCTTCAGTATTGGTGCCTTCAAATGAAACTCGTCAGCTCGTGTTTACAACATGGGAAGTCGTGTACACGATATGTTTGGCGTTCAAGTGGTTAAGTCGTGCGAACACCGCTGCTAAGCAACAGCAATATTAACGTTACTGTTGCCGTTTATGTTGGGTAACATAATGCAGTAAATGTAAAGGTATAATGACAGAGGAGAAAGATGAGGCCGTTGGGAATATCAACATTTTCCTCAGACACATCATAAAATTACGAAGAAAAACAATATACGACTAAAATTACGATATATTCACTTATAATGTACCAAAAATGAACTTCCATGGCCTCTGCCATTTCTGACAACTCATGAACTATGAGCTGTCAGAAACTTACAAGGTCGTGCATACCACAAGAGGGGGGCGTTCATATGGACTCTTCTTGTGAATACGGTAAACACAACTCCCTTTAAGACAAAACGGCGACAACGGCCCCACTGCACTCTGAAACACATTATTTCCAACAGCTTACGCCACGCTATGACGACATTTTGCTGCGTTGACCAAAGCCCAACTTTGGGGCGATACACGCTGTGATGTGCGCTGCCAGCGGCAAGCGCAGCTCAAACCGCGCTGTGTCGCGAGCAGCTCTCTTCTGCCAGGAAACGACATTTGGTGTAGCTGTATAGCTCCAGGGATGATGTATTTTTGTAGGCCAACCAGGAAGTTAGCATCGCCCTGGGTTCCCTCGGATTATTGTAGAAAATAAGCTGTGTGGCAAACACACGTTTATGATACTTGCACGTTTTTGTTCAGCAAGATAATCTCCACAAATGAACACCACTTTTATGATATTTGAAGCGTAAATGGAATTCCCAGAAGTAAAAAGCTAACGTTAGGCTGTAAATGAACTACACCACGGTCGAATGAGCGTGAGTATACACAACGAGGCTGTAAAGGCTGACGAGTCTGAGTGATGACATTTAGTAGACTCATTTAGCCACTTGTTGGCAACCGTCTTTTCTAAGACACATAAAAGCTTAAAAATTCACAAGTGGGATATTTATTGATGTATTTTATGTTGTAGAACAAAATGTTAAATTCTCTTAAGCTTGTGTTAACCACAGACCTTATTTCAGGCATCTAACTAAAAACCCATTAACTCACAGACGAGGGAAGCTGAAGTGCTTAAATGCTCACTCATTTCCAGGTTTTAGGACTCATTCCTGTAGCACTCTATTGTTGTCCGGGAGGAAACAGTAGGGCTTATACATGCTGTACAGTGCCAGAAACATGTTGTGATAACGAATAAGGAAAAAAAGTGTGAACATTTGTCATAAATGGGGAGAAATACAGGAGAATTGTGACCCCAGGAGGAAACCGGGAGAGGGCAATGATAATAACGTGAGTCTCCCGGGAAAATCCGGAGGGTTGGCAAGTATTTTGTACTCAGCTAACTTGCATTTGTTCCTCAACTTCCTATCTCCTCTCTGCCTTCTTCTTTTTCCTCTCACCCTCCATCCATCTCTATCCATCTCTTCTCGCGCTCTGCCGTCCCATTTATACCAGTGGAATTACTGCCAGGGCACAGTTATAATTGAATTTCCAGATTCGTGCACTCCCGCTCCCCCCTTTATCCTCCATACAGCACCCCACCACCCTGTCCTCCCCCCCACCCCTACCCATTTCCTCTGGCTTCCTCTCCCTATCTCCCTCTTCTTAAGAGCAGTATTAATGTACTGTCCAACGCACTCATTCAGAGTGCCAGAGGTCTGCAGAATCTTCATTAGAGGAAAAATACATGCTAAAAGAAAAGCGAGACAGAAGCAGAGAGAGAGAAGGAAAGATACGCTGGTGAAAAAAAAAGAGAAATCTCTAGTGGGAGCCGGTTGAATGATAAGAAACCTTGGGTAAAATGAAGTGCTGCAAAACACCTCTCTTCATTTACAGCAACAATAATTAGGGTCTGGCCGCGTTATCACCTCTGTTGGCACAGGGTGATCGATTAGTGAGTATTAAAATTCCCAGAGGGGGTGGCGAGGCCAGCGAGTCAGTCAGCCAGGCGCAGGGAAGCCAGCCAGCGAGGCTTTGAAACGCGCCTCCCGAGCCGGTCGCTGTCTTCTCTGTGGATCCACGGCTGACGTCAGCGCTGGCTACTGTACACAGACAACAATACACTACAGCACACAATACGGCAGGATGAATGGCCGGTGGAGACACAGGGGAGAGATGGAGAGATACAGCGAGAGAGAAAACCGTAGAGGAGGGGATCAGATAAAAGAGAAGAGAGAGAAACTAAAAGGGGAAAGAAAGGAATTAAGCAAGCGAGAATAAAAAAAAAGATAGAGATGTACAAAAAAAGCAGCGAGGACGGAGATGAGAGTTGAAGCCTCCAGAGGGTCGAAGGCAGAGGACAGTGTGGTGACAATAGGATGAATGGAGAGGAAGAGGGGCAGGCTGGCAGACGGCTGTGATCCTGTATATGGAGCGAGTGAGCAGTGAAGGGGCAGGAAGCCAGGAGCCGGTGAAGGTGTGTGTGTGTGTGTGTGTGTGTGTGTGTGTGTGTGTCAGGCAGGCAGCCAGCCATTTAGGCAGGAGGAGGCTAAGCCTGAGTTGTTCAACCACAGAGGACCGCTGCTGTCAGAGAGAGGAAGAAGAGAGACGGGACACATGTGTGCCCTCCTCTATGGGAAGTGTGTGTGTGTGTGTGTGTGTGTGTGTGTGTGTGTTTGGGGGGGTGGGGTGGGGTGGAAAGAGACATATCTATGTGTGTTTCATTGTGTGCGCGTGTATGTGTGTGTGTGTGTGTGTGTGTGTGTGTGTGTGTGTGTGTGTGTCACTCTGTATCAACGCATATGTGTATGTTTGTGCCTCTAATTTTTGCTAATTCGTGTAGGTTTGGCCTCAGTAGGGCTCTCTGTTACATTAGTGTGTGTTTCTTCATGTGTGTGTGTGTGTGTGTGTGTGTGTAGTCCATGGTTGACAGGCCCTGCTCTGCCCCAGAGCCTCCAAACGAGTGCACTCACACACACTCCTGGAGCAGTTATTTGGCTTGGAGGTGGAGAGAGAGTCAATAACTCAGGTATTTCAATTACACACACAGGGGCACATCAGTGACTGCAAAAGAAATAGACCCACTTCCAATCTTACTGTGGAATATGCACACACAAACACACAAACACACTAACACACACACACACACACACACACACACAAGCATACACAAATTGCAACGGCTTTAAACACTGACAGCCTCACACACATTCGTATGCAGGCACACAAGCACAGCTGCGTTCAAAAGCCACCCTCAAATAGAAGGGCGCACTCGAACGCACACAATACAAAACACAGAATGACAAATCACGACTGCAATCACGGACTAATACTGGGGTGTCGCTTTGGACACACACAAGCGCTCGTACACACTTCACACACACACACGTAACAGCACGATAAAACAGCACGACTCACACAGCTACACTGCTAAGTGTATAGTACACTGATCACATAAAGCAAATAAACGGGTACATGGGACATGGGAACACGCTTTGCACTTACATTCTTACAGAGTTCAAATGTAACCACAGGAAGCACTAAAATATAATGAGTGTTTAATGTGTTAAATTAAATACTAGAGCTCCTCACGGGTCTGGAAACTATATTATATGAATGCAGAGTCTGTAGGCAACAGGACAAGATTTTGATATTGGAAGCGAAGTGTTCTGGTTTCCGTTGGTAGTCCGAGTAGTATTGACCAATCACGTTTGAGCAGGCCAGCAAGCTGGTTGAATGCAGGTAAACAGTCGATGTGGAGAGCAAAAAAGGCGGAACACATTGGCCGAAATACAATCTCAAGTCAAGTCAAGTCATTTAATTTGTATAGCCCAAAATCACAAATCATAAATTTGCCTCAACGGGCTTTACAATCTGTACAGGATACGACATCTCCTGTCCTTTACAGTGCAACCCTCTCATCAGATAAGGAATAGCAACAGAGCAGGGATCCCCCTTCCAACCCACCAGCTATCGTCTGACGATGATTTAGCTTTTTCTTGGTTTAAAATTAGCTTGTAAGCTGGCTGCTTGTGAGTCCATACGATCATAGACGTCGTCTCTCAGCTCCAACTTCAGTCACGCATCTCAAGTTGCTAATCAAATCAAACAATGAGCAGCACATGGAAGAGGAAGTCTTATCCCCGGATATCCGCCGGCTACACCAGTCAGTCAATGGTCTGTGATTATCACGCATAAACCCCACTTCAACCTATTCCCCTCTACAGCAGCTCTCGGTCCCTCCCCGGTCCTCTTCCCACCCACCTACCCAGGAGTTCCATTCACACACATGCATACCAAGATAGGAAAAAGAAGAAGGGAGAACAAAACAAGACAAAAAAAACCAACTAATATTAATAAAATAGAATAATTAAATAAAATAACTCTAAAGTAAGGAGAAATACAATTTAGATAACCTGGATCTCTGTTTTTGAAATACTAATTCACGCATGTCGGGTTCACTTAGGTCCGTCTCAAATCTGGTATAACGTTTTGAACCTGTGAAGACTTCTAATAAATACTTCTTTTATTTAAAGTGGGATAAGTAAGGGATAATGTACAGCAAGCTGGCCGTGGTTTATTTCACAACAATGACCCGCTAGCTGTACATTAACCCGCTTATTACACAGCTACTTACTTAAGAAATCAATAATTTGACACAAAAACAGTCCTCCAGAGTCTGACATCAGAACTGCGCCCATAGCAACAGTCTGTTATGCATAGCAACGGTCTGCTATAAAGAAATTACAGACCGTAGAACGCCGTGATTGACCAATCAGAATCAAGTATTCAACAAAGCTGTGTAATAATACACAATAAAAAAAAACAAAGAGGCAAATCCTCAACTTCTGTGTCGTGATATTTTAAGATAACCGCTTGGATCAGAGTGTATTACACCTTACATGATTACCTATCTTGAAATACTGATAGAAGAACGACCGCAGATAATGTGGAATACATCCTAATTAAACACTATCTTAACAACAATATTGATTTCAAGGACATTTATAATAAACCATATTCTTCTTTGTGAGGAAGTAGCGACGAGGCGAAGACAGACAGAAACTGTGTGAGAGGAAGAGAGACAAAGACGGAGATAGAAAAGGTAGAGCAAGCCAGAGAGAGATGATGATGATGGTGTCTGTTGCTGGGAGGTTTTTGGCAATGCATATTTCTATCCTGCCTATAAAGGCTCCTTTGAACTTGAGTTGGGGGTTGCTATTGACTGCTGCTGCACTGCCTGATGGAAAGAGAGAGAGTCAGAGAGAGAGAGAGAGAGAGAGAGAGAGAAAGGGATGAAAAAAGAGAGCTGGAGTGGGAGGTGAGGCAGGAGGAAAGGGAGGGGGAGAACAGCTGGCCTTCACTTGAATATAGTGAATTTAAAAAGACAATGGGCAGGAGATATAAACTCAGCACAGCCACAGGCATTCACACACACACACACACACACACACACACACACACACAAGCGCGTTCATTTCAGATAAAGCCTGCGAGCGCAAGCCGCCATCGCCACGTGCACCGAAATTACGTATTGATGACAAGCCCTCCTCTCTGCTCCCCCGTCATTCCTCTCTGTCCCTCGCTTCACACACACACACACACACACACACACACACACACACACACACACACCATCTCTACCTCAATTAAACCTCCCCTCACTCCCCGCGTCTCTTTTTCCCCTCTGCTTCGCTCTTCTCGTGCCTCATCATCACATTTCTTATCATGGGAGCCTACTTATCTTTAATCAAACACATACGAGCTTAATTAGCTCGCACATTTGTCAGACCATCATCTAATTAACAGTGACCTTATTTTAAGTACTTTTTGAACCTTAATTAAAGAAAAAAAAAACACAGGTCTTCATTAGAGTATTTGACTAATTTTGCCTCGACATGATTTTGATTGCAATGTGGCTCCAGCCGCCGTCCTCCTTCCAGGGCTTTAAAGGATGAAGAGAAACAAACAAATCTGAAAAAAGAAACTGGAGGGGACAAATTAAACTGGGAGATGGTGTTGTGTTTTCACATCTTGACACAATCAGACAGTGTCTGAATGGAAGTTAGTACCACTTAACACTCAGACACACACGGGCACAGACACGCGAATGCACAGATCGTTTCTCTCTGGCCCATTTCTGCTCTAAGTTTAGCAGACGACCCACCGAGGGGCCTCTGCAGTCTGATGCTTTTCCTGCTGCTGCTCTTGTTTGTCCCCTGGTCCTTGTAGAATGGTAATAGTTCTCTCTGCGAGTGTGTGTGTCTGGGAGTGTGTCTCCTAGAGTTAGGCTAAGGAGGCTAAATAGGGTGGCTGGAAGGAAGGGCTTTTATATCTGTGTATTTGTCTCTGGCGATGTATGGCTGAGGCGAAGGCAAAAATAATAAGGTGGAAAGTGAGTGACTACTTTTTGTAGGACATTATAGATACGCAGTGACATAGACTGGCAAAGCAGATATGCTCTGCATTTTAAAATGGATTTGCATTTATACAGCGCTTTTCTAGTCTTCCAACCGCTCAATGCGAATTACACTACATCAGCATTCACCCATTCACACACACATTCATACACACTGATGGCAGAGGCTGCTAAGGTGCCAACTTTGCCCATCAGATCTAATCTAAATACTCATTCACACACCGATGGCTATGCCTTCGGGAGCAATTTGGGGTTAAGTGTCTTGCTCAAGAACACATCGACATGTGACCCGGGGCAGTTGGGGATCGAACCACCGACCTTCCGATTGGTGAACGACCTGCTCTACCCTCTGAGCCACAGCCGCCCCATTTTCAGTGTTGGAAGGATCTCTTTTTAGCTTTTAAATACACTAAATAAATGAGGGCTTAAGTGTAAGTAATGAAAATGTGTGTTTGTCTGCTCTAACTTGAGCTGCAAAGTTTTTAGGGCCAGAACACCGACAACGTCAATCGTGTATGTGACGGAGTTGGCAGTTCTGTCTGCCGAGATGTCACCAAAGCATCTGATAAAAAGAAACGCATAAATTGGAGATGGATTATTTAAGGAGAATCAGGGAATACCAGTAACACGATAAAGCACCTCATCAAACATGGAGAACACTCTACAAATGAGGAGATTGGGTATAAAATACAGAACGAAATGAGTCGTTCATGAGTGGTTCGCTAGTCATAGGTGAACGCCCCCCCTCCTCCCCCCTGTTCATTTACAAATCACCTACTGGCTCTTGTTTTAAAATAAATCAGTCGGAAAAACAACAAAATCAATAGTGGTCGACAAGAAATCAATGACCTGTTTAAAAATCTGCCACCGTTATCATTGTAAGCTGTTGTGTGAGAACAGAAAGCCTGACAGGCATAGAGGGAGTACCTAAGGGTTGCTGGGCTGGTCAAGTACTTGGTCTCCCTCATACCTCGCACAGACAAAACGTAGACCGGCTCATACAGGTTACAGGCTGGACCAGTCAGTAAATCCAGAGGATAACTTGCGGTGTCTCCAAACTCTCACACCATTAAAAATACTTATTTTAGATCAGGCATCACCTAAAGGTGGACAGCGGTCCGGACCCGGACCAGGTGACGGTTCTATCCAGATCCGTGCCCAATTTCTGATAAATTCATGAGAATAAATAATAATTCTCACAGAGAGTTGTTTTTTTTCTAACGGTTGTAGTTATAGTCCGCGGGCAACGCTAATCCAGTTTAAACGGCAATAACTTTAGCCAATCAAATCAATTACTGCAATTACAGTTCGCTGGAGAGAACAACAGGATAAGAGAGATGAGAGAGTGATGACAACAGGAAGTACCTGACATGCTACTTTGTGGCTACTAATTACGGTTATCTAACTTAAAACTGTACGTTTTTGTATATTTTGCTCATGTTGTTTTTATTGTATATATTGTGTGTGTCTAGATTTTCCATTTGTAATGATTTGTATGTAGTTTATATCACTTATATTCAGTTTTTTTGTTGTGTGTGTTTTGCTAATGTTGCACATTGCTATTTATATTACATGTACAGCCCTTTGAGGCATGCTTTGTAATATTGGACTAATAAACTTTGACTTGACTACAGACTGTGTCTGAGACTGTTTTCCGTGGTCTAACCAGGAAGCCACAGGCCCATTTCTCTCACTAGGAAAAGAAAAATATATAAAGACTAAGTGAAAAATGGGCTGTTCAAAGCTCTGTTTGCACTTTACCTCTAAAGTAGGCACTTTCTATTTATTTAATTCAGAAAATTATGTTTTTTGTTTTTTACTTGAAATGCAGGCATTAAGTTCATTGTGCTAGGACTAATTGTATTCATGGTAAATATAGCTATTTGTTTTCCATACAAGTTCAATGTGTCCGTATGTTAAAGCATCCTAATTTGAAAATTGACAATAAATATTGTTGAAACTATATGGAAATGCACGTTGTTGAAGATGTCGGGGGTAGACTATAAGACACAATGTAGACATTATGAGGTTGGGACCTTTGCTGGGAGGAAACTTTAGTAACTGGACCTCTTTAAATTTTAATTGAATTGCCTTGTTTTAGATGATAGAATGACGCAACATGTGTAGAATAGGTTTAAGTTACTGTCTCAATTAAGTAGAGAACTGTCAAACATCTAGTGTAAAACCTGTTTGAAACGATGTCCGCCAGTTCATCCACAGCCACACACTGACCAAAGCAAAGACTTTAGAGATTTGTCTCCAAGAGGAGCCCCACAGTGCTAATGATGTACAGATTTAACCTTCATGACCCCAAAGTTTCAAGTACGCAGCTCTCGCAAAGAGAGTTTTAAAGTGTTCCTCGGTAAAGAGGTAGGATAAGTCATGCGGTGGGGAGTGAAAGTGGGGACAGTGAAGCCGCTGAGGTTCAGGAGGACCGCAGAGTGTCCCAGGGCGGCTGTAAAGTGGTTTAGGGAGTCGGGGAGGTGAGCACGCTTCTGTAGTCAGACATCTTTCTTCCTGTCCGTCGCTCCGAGAGGAGGAGAGGAGGGGAGGAGGGGAAAAGGTGACGGCGAGTTGAGCGGGAGGGAAGAGAGACAGAGAGAAGTGGTAGGGAGGGAGCGGGGGACAGTAAGGTCCAGATGAGGGATGTTATTAATCCACTCTCTCCGTCTGTCCTCTGCTATCTCTTCCACTCCTGTCATATCCACTGATTTCAATCTGCTGCTCTGGCTTGCCCTCAACTCTCGGCTCTCCATCTCTCCCCCCTATTATCCCCCTCTCTCCCTCCCTTCACTCCTTCTTTCCTCCTTCCTCCTCTCAATTCTTTGACAACCTCTGTAACTTTTTTCCTTCCATCTCGTCTTAGCCTCCCCTGCTCTCCCCCTTCTGCTGCGCTCTTCCTTCCTTCCTTCCTCCCTCTCTCCATCTATCATGCATCCCAGGGTGCACCTGGGCTGCGCTGTCAGTTGTAGGCCCAGAGCCATCATCACACTGGGGCTGTTTCTCGCAACTTCACACTATGAAAACTGAATCCTCTCTCGCAAAACACATGAATCCACTATCAGGGATATCTTCACCTCACCTCACCTCACCCCCGATTTTACAGTTTTATCTACGATGCGTCGGTACACGCAACGAAGCGAAGGGCCAAGGTCAACATTTACACTTAAAAACTCTCTTCGGCATGTAGAAGCGAGTGAAACATGAACCGCCCGATCTGCAGAGGAAAGAGACAGAGCGAGGAGGAGGAGGAGGAGTGCGAGAGGCGAGTAGAGAGCAAAGGGAAATAGAGTGAGAGTACGGTTGATATGTGCTTCTGTGTTCTTTTCCTGGCAACACGATAAAGGCTCGCTCTCAGTCACTGTCAGTGGCGAGACCACCCTCTCTATCTCCGCTCTCCCTCCTCCTCTTCCTCCTCCTCCTCGCCTCTCCAATCCCATCCCTCCCAAAGCAAAGACTACCCTCTCTATCTCCCTCTTTTTTTTTATCTCCACCGCTCTCCCTCCCATCCCCTTGCATTTTACATTTACATTTCAGACATTTAGCTGGCGCTCCTCTCATCCACAGTGACTTAACAAGTGCGACTGCGGATCACGCCCCGAGTCCTCGTTCTCCGACACCTCGAGAAGCAGGGGGGCAGAGGTCGACGCCGCCGATACCGCGGCTCGGTGACAAATGGAACAAATATTCTGTGTAACTGGAATGATGAAAGAAAGAAATTACTAGGAGGCACGTGCTAAGGAGAAACCTGAGAAAGGCTTATGTGTTCCTTCTCCTCTATCATCTCTGATTAACACAGACCACCACGTCTCTACTACCCATCCCTCACTCGTGAGGCTCCCCCACCGAGGACTCCTTTCATTCACTGTGATGAAAAATTCAAATTCAAATCTGCTTTATTGGCGTGACAGTGGCGGGGGGCTGTCTCCACAACAGAACATGTTGGAAGACGGGCTAAGACAATAAGCCAATCTGTATGCTCCTCTTCTCCCACCTCACTCGTTCCAGTCTTCCAGCCTCCCTGACTAACTAACCCCGTTTTTTGCTGCGTAAAGCCGTGCACAAGCACTTAAAACCCTCCTCTCCTCCGCACGCCGCCCTCCCTCCTCCTTCTCACAGTCTCTTAAGATGCTTAGAGACACTCCCTCGGCATGTCACCATCAGATCCTTTCTTAGTGTGCACTTGTGGTTACCTGTGCGCGTACACCTGTGCGCGTGTTTGTCCTCATTAAAAGAAAGTGGAGCCAGTGAAGCCTTAAAGACGAGAAGAGAGCCAGAGCTGCATGTAGCAGAGATGTGAGAGGTTGTTTAGCTTCAGGGCAGATGGAGTCAACACTTGCCGCTGGACTTGTGAATACTTCATTCATAATCCCAGAATTCATTCACTTCCTTTTGCATCCTTCCGTCTCTCTCTTTTTTTTCAAAGTAAAATTTGTTTCATTGGCGTGATCATAATTAAAGCGATAGTGGATTTCATCGTTAGTGGTGGAGTCCGCCGTTCCTGCAGAGAAGTCAAATTTCCTTCACACATACTACAAATTCACAGGAAAGCATGCAGCATGTGATCTTATTCCTTGTAATTCTCTTATTGATATCACGCTCACTCCTCACTGCTCACTCTCCTAATGCCGTATCTCAGCTGTATAGTGTGCTGCAGGAATGAGTCCTAAAAACCTGGAAATGAGTTAGCGTTCTAGCACTTTCGGTTCCCCTGTCTCGAAGTCAATGGGTTTTTAGTTAGATGTCTGAAATAAGGTCTGTGGTTAACACAAGCTTAAGAGATTTTTAATGTTTTGTTCTACGACATAAAATACATCAATAAAATATCCCACTCGTGAATTTGAAGCGTTTTTGTGTCTTAAAAAAGACAGTTGCTAACTGGTGGCTAAATGAGACTACTAAACGTCATCACGCCGACACGTCCGCCTTTACAGCCTCGTTGTGTATAATCACGTTCATGTGACCGTGGTGTAGTTCCTTTATAGCCTAACGTTAGCTTTTTACTTCTGCCGAATGCATTCACACTTCAAAAATCATAAAAGTGGTGTTCATTTGTGGAGGTTATTTTACAGAATCAAACGTGTAAGTATCATAAACGTGTGTTTGCAACAGAGCTTATTTTCTGCAATAATCCGAAACTCAATGGAACAATCCCATTGGCTTTTTGTCTATGGAACCAGTGTGATGCTAACTTCATGGTTGGCCTACAAAAATATGTCATCCCTGCAGCACTCTATGAAGTTACTGCTAATGCAAACCAAACATTTCCTGCTGCTGCCATTTCACATTAAAAGCATTCAACTGGCGTAACGAGGCGTGGCTTTTATTTTATTAAGCAGTCAAAATAATGAAGAAGTTCTGCTGTGTTGAAAACTACTCGCATCGTGCGCACCATAAAATCAGATCAGGATTTCAGTGTTGTATTGACAGACCTCGGTATTAAAACAACATGAATTTGTTCGGCTGCGCTGGAAACAGTAACACCATTTGCTCCTCTGCTGACAAAGTTGCTGCTCAAGGAGTGTTTGCCGTAGTATCAAACCGCACTTGTTGTTACCACGGTAACCATGGACTGAAATCGTAGGGACAGTATCTGAAAGCACACTACTCCCAAAGGTTTACAATACACCTACTACACTTTATACACCATACAGCATACACTATGCAAACACATGGCATAGTACACTATGATCAAATTAAAAAGTAATTGCTGGAAACAAAAACAACAAAAATACAAGACTATGATAAAATGATGAGCTATAGTTTAACAAGAACTTGACCCTGTCAGATGGTTTGTTACACAAAACCATCTGAGAAGCCGTCATTGGAGACTGTTAAAAGAAAGAAAAGAAAAGGGCAGGCACTTTCTAAAAATACTTGGCAGGTGATTGGATGAAACATCCGTCAATCAAACTCTTGCCGAGGCCAGTCGGGAGAAGAGCGAAAACATCTTTTCCGTCGAGAAAAGCCTTCAGTGTCGTAAAATCCATTTAGTTAATTTTGGCATATTAGCGCCGATTTATCAGTACATAATCGGACAACGGACGCTACAAACTGAAAGTGAATACATCTGCTCCGTAAGGAGTCTGTTCAGAGTAGCTGGAGTCATATTTCACACACACGGGATGAAAGAGAGTTATCAGACAAGATGATGGCGAAGGATTTGGTGTCGAAGTGAAAAGCAAAAGCGCCTGTTTGGCAATATTTCAGATTTAAACCCTATGCTACAAGGGAAGCATAACGTTAAGAAGGTAATCGCCGTAAGGAGGACGGAGCGGTCACAGCCGGCTGGAAACCTGCGGCCCCGCAGCGAAAGCTGGATTGGAGAGGCCAGACATACAGCCACCCGACGTTCAAGATCAAAGTAAGTGCTCACAAGATATTGTCATCTTTTCTTGTAAAATGTCGGGTGTAATCGGACAGTGTAGCAGGAAGTGCTGCTCTGTCTATACCTCTTGCTATTGTCAGAAATGGACAGCGTGGTCACAGCATGATGTGATACAGTCTTTCAGCTTATATTGTATATTTAAGTCAACTGTTGTGCATTCACCTGTGGATATACTAAAGAGTAAACTCAATAAAGTAAAAAAAACATGATATAACTGTACTTTCTTCTTATCACATTTTTGTCTCTTCGCTCCTTCTCTCCGTCTTTCACACACACACACACACACACACACACTAAGACACACTTGTGGCCCGTCTTCCCTCTCCCTCTGCGTGTTGCCGTGACAGGCGTCCTCTGTGGCTGCCAAAGCCTTTTAACCACAACAATATCTAAATGGCACACAATGGCCCATTAGAGTCATCAAGCCGTTAAACCAGCAACCGGCAACCTTCAGCATGGCAATTAGGAATATTTCACTCACACCCCTGCACACACACACACACACGCTCACACACATACTCCGCCCATCCATTATTCTCTTCCTGTCTCTCATCCGCATGCTCCCTCTCTTTCATCTCTTCCTCTCCTTCTGTTTCACCCGTCCTCTCACCCTCTCTTCTTTTGCACATGCACACTCTCACTCACGTGCACTACACCTCACACCAATCCACTCTGTTTCTCTATCCCCCTGGCTTCTCTCTCTTTCTCTCTCTCTCTCTCTCTGTCGTCACAGTCACCCTACAACAGCGGCCCGCAATCAGTGTCACAATCGATTAACAGATTTCACACCGCTGGACACGGCATTTACAAAGAACCAGATGAAATGAAAAGAAGGCGCGGGCTGAGATAATGAGGAGAACAGAGAGAGGAGGTTCAGCGTGTGCTGCTTGGTCAATAGTAAGTGGATACAGTGGCCACATCAGCAGGCTGTAGAGGTACTGTAGAACATGAATGTGAGGGAAGAGAAACAGGTTTTGAAATAAAGAGAGCCTGCTGTGTGGTGGCACGCACCGATCCAACAGTGGAATGGCTTTGGCACCGACGCCCGTTTGCCACGCCAATAAAGCTCACCTTTGAACCTTTGAACTGAGGGTGAAAACAAAGTGGAGGGGGATAGTAGCACACAGGAAACAGCGTAGTGGAGAGAAGACTATTTAGTTAATTTAGGATTTTCTACTAACTCAGACTTTGTGTACTTTACTTAGGTTTTACCATTCGTGCTTCTTTATTCCACTACATTTCACAGGGACATTACTACATTTATTTGATTAAGTCACCAGTTACATTATGATTCACATTTTTAATCCAATGACTAGTTTATAAGATATGATGCCTTGTTACAGATTAAACTACTCAACAGTGTATCAAGTTCTTAAAATTAGCTCCACCTCGGCCCCCTACCACATGCTGATACATCTGTGCTTAACTTTCCTTAAATACATTTGGTACCAATTTATTCAGGCTGTTCTCATACACCGTTCGTAGCTAAAACTACAAAAAGTAATGCAGTGTAATTCGTATATATATCAGAAAAAATCATTTTGTATTTAATCCACATAATCGTGAACCAGACGTCAACGTTTATGTATTTGTCACGTAATTTACATAGTTAAGTTACACCACTTCCGTAGTTATTTTAACCCAAACCACGATCTATGCCTAGACCTAACCAAGTTGTTTCCTGTGGAGACGGAGGTTTATTTTGAAAAGACTGTATGCATGTAACGATACGTGTTGCTGGACATTCGTTGGAAGACGCAAGAGAAACTTTTCTTGGGATATCATACGAACCGTTGTATGAGGATACAATGCCTTATTACAGGTCTGCAATTTCCTAATGATGTCCATAAAAAGACTCAAGAATGGAACTATGCTACCTGGTACTGTTCTAAGACAATTATATGATGCTTATTTACTTGTGTTGACTTCATAAGCAGTTGTTGATTTCCTGAGGAATTTCCTTGAAAGAACTGCTCCGTTTAAAGGTACAGTGTGTTGGATTTGGCAGCATCTAGTGGTGTGGTTGCAGATTGCAACCAACTGAGTACCCCTCTGCTAACTCCTCCCTTTCCAAGACTGCGGTAACGTGAGCTGGCGTGTGCAAAACTGTGGTAATGCCGTTCACCTCGCTCAGAGGCCATCCTTACCATAATAACACTACTTCAAGAGCAACGGAAGTCAGACGGCGGCTGGCGGTACCACGGTTTTGCACTCTGCGGCTTATGTAACCGCAGTTACACAAGCATGCTGGAGAATTATGGTGGCCTTTAGGTGACAGAAAAAAATACTTAAAAATTACTTATTAATATTAAATTGCATTTCTGCCAATAGATCCTCCTAAATGTTACACACTGGACCTTTAATAGAGACACCTGTGGTCAAATGTGTAGCCTTTAAGAAGCTACAGCCTGGAACTGTAAACCAAATGATAAAAAAGATGGCACTCTCTCTGTGTTTTTGTGCCAAACTCAACCCCATAAAATAAGTACAAATATTGAGCCTGACCTGACATCAGCCTTTTCTGGTCCTCTTTGGTGTAAATATCAAGCTACACAGAGTTCACAGCCAAGACATTTTATTTATGAAAACAGCTGGAAATGAAGGAAAGCAGTGTGAACTAAAGACATGCCGGTGACGTTTGAACCCGGGCCTGCAGTGGCACATAAAGCACCAGGGATGAGAATATTATTAACCACATCTTCTGGGCGTTGAATCAAACATTTTGACGAGGGGAGTTTTGATCATCCTGAATGATGACGGTTAAAAATAATCAATCCGAGCACCTCTTCCCAGCCGCTGATTCACAGCTGGCTTTATAACGGATGGAAGACGCCTATAAACCCTTTACTGGCCGATTAACCCCGCGGCTGTGATTTCATACGCATAAACACCTCTGATGTATGGCTTTCTACATCCATAAGCACTGGTTATGATCTCACACCTTAGTCGGCCCGCTCCCATCCCCCCTCCGCGTCTCCTCCCTCTCCTCCTCTCTCCGCCTGACAGTTGGTTGCAACAGCAGCCACAGAATACACACTGTGGAGGTGCGAGCTATTCTTCCTCTCCCTCGCTGTGCACGCATGCATGAATGCACATGTGTGGCTTCGGTGCTGCAGCACGCTCAACACATGCACATTTGGAAGCAAGTGTACATACAGCACACATAAGGTGCACCTGTGTGCATTCAGACACACACACACACACACACACACACACACACCAGCTGTGGCACTAAAGCCTTTTTTTGGCAGTCGCATCCGCTCTATCCTCGCCTCCCTGCACGCTGTGTCACCGAACAGAAGTTGGATCCTGCATCTGGAGACACTGCTGGTGACTCACACACACACACACACACACACTTACATGTATGTACCTCACACACTAACACACTCAAAGATCCTATGAATAGCACAGCATTTGTGCATAATGACAAGTATTTATTGGACATACTGCAGTATTATCCAGCCTTCAGGGAGTGATAAAAGGGGAGTGAAGACACCAAAAATAGAATTTTAAATGTTTGTTTTTCTATCTCCATCTATGCTACACTATCTGTGTCATCACCCTTATCACCTCGCACTGTTCTCATAACTCTGTTTGCTTCCTCACGTCTCTCTTCTGTATCTTTCTCCCTCCAAAGAATCTGAGTTCTTATTAATTTTGAAAAAGATGCTAAAAATATCTGCCAGAACATGATGGTATCACACACACACACACACACACACACACACACACACACACACACACACACACACATTAACGACTTGGCCACTGGGTTTGTTTTACAACCACATTACTAACAGTAAAAGAAATACTGTACACTGATGTAACAATGCGCCTCACCTAAAGCGCGAGACTACCACATATAACACATGTAATTGAAATGCAGGTAAGACACATGTGAGCTGTTAACCTGCTGTAAGTAGCACCTTCAACAACATGTATGCGTCTGAGAAAGGCAGGCAGGCAGGCTACATTCACCTGACAAATCTCCCAGCAGGTAATGGAGGTACAGTGCTGCACTGTAAGGCGGCGTGCTTTGCATGATAGTGAGTTTGCCGTGATGGTTTACCTCGCCGCTGAGAGCACTTTAAGGGTATGAACTCTGAAGCGTAATGTGTTGCACAATCAATGGCTGAGGCCGAGTGGAGTAACCGTGTTTACTGAGCAGGTAAGCTGGGCTTCAGTCCAGTAAATGAGGTGATATAATAATAATAATAACATACATGCACATACACTGCATACAGTCTGTAAAGGACATACATTAATTGGGGGGAAAAAACTATTGTCTCAATATATTCAATGTTTTATTAAACAGTTGCAGTATGCTAATAGGGTCATTAAATAAGTTAATTAATTTAAGTTAATAAGGAAATGATTCTATGTCATACATACTTGTCCTCACATACTAAATGTATGCTATTAATACAAAATCATTATTAAGAAGTGATGGAATAATAAAAAAAAAAAATCCTTCCATATTAAAATGCGAGTAAATGCAAATTCTACTTTTTTCAAAAGGACTCTTCCATTATTTTCTTGTGAATTATGAATTTCAAAATCTCTAAAAAGAAAGCCAGACGTGTAGCAGGGTACAGGGGGGGAAATGAAAACACAAGACTAAAATAATCACACAGCTACAAAGTTGGGTCACAATGCCAATTAGCAGCGTTTGTCCGCCATGAAAGAGGTCTGGAAATGTGAACTTTGATATCAAAGCGACATGAGACAACTCGCAGAGCTTCAAAGAGGCCAAAACATCTGTGTCCAAACTGCAGGTGCAACGGCCAAAAAACTGCAAGTCTATTTACGGCGTTGAAACTAACCAGCCGAGACGTGATGGACATACACAGGACAGGAGGACTGATAGCTAAAGCTAAATGACACACATGGGATACAAAATGCAGCCTGGCACTGGAGGCTAAACTACCTAACTGTATATAAATAAATACTAAAACAGTTAAACCTGCAGTAGGCAGAATATCTTTGGCATCATTGGGCAAATATTCTATAATAACTTTTCAGCATATTGTAATTCAAGTGTGCTGAGAGAAAACTAGACTTCTGCACCTCCTCATGGCTCTGTTTACAGGCTTTAGAAAATCTAGCCCGTGACGGGAGACTTCGGCCAATCACAGGTCATTTCAGAGAGAGAGAGAGTTCCCATTGGCTGTTCATTCAACGGCAGCAGCTGTCAATCACTTGCCAGCTCTGATTAAACGGTCAAACTAGGCAGTGCTGATCAAATATGAATCAATATTCTGTTACTGTAATAACTATTTCTCGCCTCAAATGTTTTCAGAAACATCTTGTAGTTTACTGTTTAGCTGTAAAATGAGAAAGTTTGTGACCCAGCAGCCATGTTGAGATCTGTTGAGGAAATACCAAGCACCGCTCACATGGCCGGAGCACAGCCAATAGGATGATGCCCAATGATGCCAAAAATTGTTGCCTACTGCCACTTTAAGTATGTTTTGCTTTTAATACTTCTGTACTGTCACTTAAGTAAGACTTAGAACGCAGGACTTTTACTTGGAATGGAGTATTTTTTTACATTTCTGTATAAGTACTTTTACTTATAAACAATCTAAATTCTTCTGCCATCATCGAGAAAAAAAAAAAAAAAATGTAAAAGGTGCAGTAAGGCAAATAGGCAAACAAACCGATGGAATTCTCGTGCCCTATAATCCAAAATAACCTGAAAAATCTCCGGCCTGATGCAAAGCATCCTGGCTGCACCTCTGCCTCTTTCTCCTCGGCGATATTAAATTATTACCTGACCAGGATTCTCATTAGACTAAAGAGGCAGGTGCTCCATCATTGGCATCAGGCTGCCGCTCTGTCCTCCTCAGAGTAATGCGCTCTGCTTCCAGCGTAAAGCAAGACTTAATGTTTGCTTTATTTGTCTGGCCTGTGCGGTCAATAGAGCAGGGGTCACTCCTCTTCAATCAGGAGGCAGGTATAAAGGGGGGTAGAGGGAAGGAGGGAGAAGAAACGACGCAGGGTTAAAGAGGACAAGAAAAGTCAGATGCCAGAGGGACCGGGGGAGTGACGACAGGAGAGAAAATAGACAAATGCTCCTAACCGTCTTTAAGTTTGCATGACTTTTTTTTCCCTCACCCATCACACATTTTGTTCCTCCAGCTTTGTCGCTTCACATCCGTCTCCCTTCCTCCCATCTGCACATGCGTCACTCGCATCCCTCAGTTTCTATCTGCCTCTATCCTCTTTTATACGTTGTTATGCCCGGCACACACACACTTCCTCTTTTCCCACGCTCAACCTTCTTTACTCGCGTGTCCTTAGCTGTCCTTTCCCTCCGTCTCTGCTGGTGTTACACCCGACACAACGTTCCCCTTTCTTTTTATCTGAACTTTATCCAAACCCAATCAGTCCATTTTCTTTCAACTAACGCCTCTGTCTCTCACTCCCCTGTGTTATCTTTTCCTCCTGTTCCTGATTGGACTATTATTATTCCCCCAAATGGATTTTTTGTTCTGACGATTCAGCATTTAGAATGAATATTTAAAGTGAAATTTTCTAAAGTTATTATCCTCCAAATGGATTATTATGTACAGCACCCAGCTGGAATTTATAAAGTGGAGTTTAGCGTGTTGATTTTTTCAATTTTGGCGAGTCTTGCGAGTCTTCTCAACCCTGATTGCTCTTTCCCTCTCTCACGCTTTTCCCCCTTTGTCTCTTGCCATCTCTCTGTCCTACTTTTGAACCCAGTTATTCTATCTCTCTCTCTCTCTGTCCTCCCTCCAGACCCTCGCTCTCCCTCTCTGTCTCCCTGCCAACCCGCCCCCCCCTCCCCTCGCCCTCCCGCCCTCCTTCCTTCTCTCTCTCTTTCCCGCTATCGCTCCCTCGTCCCGCTTCTCCATTCCCCCCCCCCCCTCTCTCAATCACTCTCCCTGCAATGTTAATTCAAATTGCCTGGTTTGAGAGGACAGTACAGTTCCAATAATGCCGAGAGCATTTAGGAGGACATAATCAATCTCTCTCTCCCCCTTGGTTTCTCCCCTCCTTCTCTCTGTTTTCTCACCCTATTTTATATTCCCTCCATATGTGGGAACAGGACTCAAGCTCTCGGTCTCCTTTAATTCCCTCTCTATCTCCGCACGCTGTCCTAATCAAGCCTTTTCCGTTTGAATATTTTATCCCTGCTCTCTAAATGTCTGTCTTCTTTTAACTTGAGCGTGACATTATGCACTATATGGTCTGGTTTGTCATGGTCTAGGCTTGGCCCCTTCATTCCAGCTAAGAGAAATCTTAAAGGTACCCAGTGGAGTTCACCACTAGTAGCACTATATATGGAACAATATCTTTACATGTGGGTCCCGGTTTTGTTTGTACCTTGCACGCACATGAGGATGCACGAGCATGCGGGCGACGCAAAACACATTCCTGTTACAGGTTTAACATTATTGCACTGATCGACTGTAGCCAACGTAGCATTGTGCCAACAAAAGCAAGGAAGAAGAAGAGCTAGCAAGCTAGAAAACATGGACGTAAACAATGCAGGATTTAAAGGGCTGGTCCAATATTTTTGTTTATTTTAGGTTTTTATATCATTCTGTAGCTTCTCAGTGTTGTTCCTCATGTATTCAAATCCGAACATTCAAATTTTGGTAAAAAGTATGTACTGTATGTTTTAGCGTCAAAATGCTATTTTCCTAAGCCCTTCTAAAAACCTTTTCCCAACGCAGTGCGTAAGATGGCAGTCAGCACGCTCCCAATTTGGAGAAGGAGACAGAGTACCAGCACAGAAGCTAAGCAATGTACTGCTGTGGACGGCTAATTAGTTTGGATCCGAAAGTCACACAGTAACACGAATGATCAACAAACATCGATCGATCGATGCAGCGGTAGACCAGCAACTCACGTGTTCTGCAACGTAAAAATACTGTTTTTGTGAATGCAGTCTGGTCTGGTGGCTTTGAACACAGCAATATAAGGGCTTCAGTTCCCTGTCGGATAGGGCTGTCTAATGGTGAGGTAAAGCTTTCCCGACGGGGAATTGAAGCCGTTATATCGCTCTCTTCAAAGCCACCAGACTCCATTCACAAAAACAGTAATTTTGCCGCGCAGAACACGAGAGTATACACACAAACACACAAAACGAACTAACCTTTCAGTTATTTCCAAACTTAGCAAAGCTATCTTTGACTCAGCTAGTGCTAGCATTCACATTATTCATAACCTTATTGATTAGCTTACTTTGGAAACTTACGTCACTGCTTTTTGCTAACGGCTGAGTGGGCGTTTCCATTTGAAAAAAAACGGAACAGAACGCAGATGGACCCTCGGGGCCCTTTAAAATATTTTAAAAATCAGCTTCGCGAATGAAATTTGTTTGTTGGACACACAATGCATTTTGGTGAGAAAGACTCAATGTAAGCAGAACTTTTGTTTGTTTACAAGAAAACTCCAGAGTTGTGGCAACAGTTTGGGAAGGCCCTTTCCTGTTTGATCATGACAATGATGAGAGTGCTACAGGGATGACGCATTTTTGTAGGCCAACCTGGAAGTTAGCATCGACAAAAAGCCAATGGGATTTTTACCATTGGCTTTTTGGATTATTGTCTGTGGCTAACAAACGTTTATGATACTAACACGTTCTGTTCAGTAAGATAATCTTCATGAACGAACACCACTTTTATGATTTTTTAAAGTGTGAATGCAATCGGCAGAAGTAAAAAGCTAACGTTAGGCTATAAACGAACTACACCACGGTCGCATGAGCGGCGCGAGTATACACAACGAGGCTGTAAAGGCAGACTAGTGTCCAGCGTGATGACATTTAGTAGTCTCATTTAGCCACTTGTTAGCAACCATCTTTTTTAAGACATATAAAGGCTTCAAAATTCATGAATGGGTATTTACTGATTAATTTTATGTCGTAGAACAAAACATTAAAATCTCTCAAGCTTGTGTTAACCACAGACCTTATTTCAGGCATCTAACTAAAAACCCATTCAAAAAACCCATTGACTTCCAGAAGAGGGAATCAGAAGTTCTAAAATGCTGACTCATCTCCAGGTTTTAGGACTCATTCCTGCAGCAACAAAACCAGCTTCATAAAGAAATGCTTTTCTCAGTTTGGTGTGGAACAACTTGACTGTCCTGGACAGAGAAACACCTACAGTATGACGCTTGTTCTAAATCAATGCACCAATATTAAACTGTTGTTAAAGACAGCAACAGTGAGGATTAGCTGAAAAATCTTGGAGCTAGAGTTATTTTGCAAACTAGCCATGTACTGTAGCTAACCTTATTGATGCTGTAAGGGCCGGTTTGATAATGTCACGAAGCAGAAAGCAGCACAATATTCTTATAGGTTAAGTGGGTTCAAGATTTTAAAGCAATCAGTACAATATCTCTTTCCATCCTGATTTCAAAACTCTTTCCTGATTAGCTTGTTGTTTCCTAGCAACGTAAAGGGCAATTCTGTGATATTTAAAACAGACAAGCGAGATCTAAATTAGTTATATAACTATATGAATGAATTATATTGTCAATGTGATTACATATGGCATTTTGTTGGCAAGTGGTCTCCGTGTTTGTATCTTACGTGATTGTAATGGAAGACATGGGAGCTATGAAACACCTGATGCTACAGTACTTGTCAGGTATTATCTTTTACTTATTATGGAATGACATGTCCATGTCCGCATACTTTTGGCCATTTGGTGCATGTCTTTGCCTTACTGCTACGTGCTCTGTTACACGAGCATTTGCCCCACTTAAATTCTCCTCTTCCCTATCCCCAAAACCCCTCTGTCACATCCCTCTATTTGTCCCTCCACCCACCTTTCCTTCACGCTCAGAGAGTTTTTACCTCACAAAAAAAAATTCCACTCCCACTCCCCTTTTCACTCACTCTCTCTCTCCCTCTTCCCCTTTTTCCCTTGTCAGTCTGTCCCTCGCTCTTTCATGTTCGTGCACACCTCTCTCCAGGCGTCAGCTGCTGCCCTGTCAGGTTTAGGGGGAGACAGGTGGAGAAGAGAAACAGAGATGAAGAGACAGAAAGAGACGAATGGGGAAAGAGGACATAGAGGGTGACGAGGGGAGAGACAGAAAGAGAGACAGAAAGAGAGAGTGAGAGAGAGAGAGAGAGAGAGAGAGAGAGAGACAGAAAAGTGAGAGAGGAGGTTGAGAGAGGCTAAGAGAGGGAGTGAAATACTTCTAATTCACAGAGACAGGCTGCGTTTCCGTGGCAACGTGGTTTCCATCGTAACAGCCCTGCTAAGGATGCCATTAGTGGGGAACAAAAAGAGAATGCCACTCACCGCCGGTATGGAGCGCGCACACACACACACACAAAAACACAACAGTCACCTACATGCATTTAAACGTCCTACTGCAGTTACAAACACACACATGTACCCACGCACCCACACAGCGCTCTATCCCCCCCGCCCCACCACCACCACCATTCAACTCACAACTCAACACACGTCCTACTGCCACTTCCCACACAGGAACTCAAACTAATACAGACACATACTGTATACTAATCTGTCTCACACCTGCGATCAATCCCGCCCTGCCGCAGCTCCTATATAATACGAAATGGAATCATTCCACGCTTTGAGCCGAGCAGCAGCGCGGCCCCATCATGCCGCGGGGCACGGAGGCTCCGAGGAGCCGCGTCCATATTCTTCCAGTGCGCCGAAGGGATGTTAGAACTTTGATACATATTTTGCAATGCTGACCGTATACACACATTTGCATTTAAGGACTCGGGCCGGTTCTCTTTATCAAAAAAGGAACACATAAAAAAACAACATCCACAAGAGAGGAAGAGATTAAATTTGTAAATCGCCAGCGTATAAAGCAGACAACAGTGAGGAGCGTGAAGGTCAGAGCAGCAACACCAAGACTGCAGAAGTAACCAACAATATTTGATAGAGAGAGGCCGAGTGGGGCGGAAAAATGTTTTCCTTTAGTATTCAGAAGACATGTAGATAGTTTGTTATACAGACGGACTGCCGCATCACCGCTCAGTGATGCTCAACAGCATCTTGATAGGTTTCTTATATACAAATTCAAGTCAGGAAGTCATATTACTATCTCATCTAAATTGGGAATGGTATAGATGACCGCAGATGCTCTCTACGTGGCTCAGAAAAGTCCAACTTGAAGAAGTTAAAGAGAATGTGGTGCAATGCTGTAATAAGAGCTGCTAAAATGTGCACAATTCTCGATACTAGACAGCATGTTGATATTACTATAGGCAGCAGGCATGTTGCTCACTCTCTGCTTCGCTCCAGGGCATCAGAGACAATAACCTAGTTTCCACTGCAGGGCCGAATAACCAAACAGAGCTTGTTCATAAAACCTGCCGCACGTCACTGAGAATTTCATCTCAAAATAAAATGTGATTTGTTTTGTTCCTTATTGCCGAAAGGGATCAAACAAAACTAATGTTTCAAAAACGGTTTCATTCCAAAATGAGAGTGGGAAAAAAATGGCTTTTTGAAGTAATGGTATGAAAACACAACATATCCGAGGTTACTATAGGTTACTAAAGCATTTTGAAATGAAATCCTCGCGCTGTGAATCTCGCTATGCTATTACATTTACATTTAATCATGCCCCCCCAACCTTGTATTGGAAATTGAAGTTACGCTCGCTGTTGTCTGAATTACTTGGGGGAATTTGCTTGAACACAACGGCCACAACTCACAGTGACTCACTTGCAGGCTGATACTATGAGGTCATCTGCACAGGGTCTAATGTTATCAGGGCTCAGAATGTCACGATACCAGAAATTTAGTAATCATACCAATACCAGTGAAATTCCCTGATTCTCGATACCAATTTGATACCACGGTAAAAAAACAAATGTAAAACAATAAATCCCATGTACTTCAACATCCATTCCTTTATTACTGTTTGCATACTGTTTTTTGTTATGAAGTTAAACAGGTCAAAATTCTCTCTCTATTATCTATTTTATATTGCTTTGAAAACATCTCCTTCAAACATCTGGATATATTCAAGTTTCACGACAAATCTACATTTTACAAGTTTACATTTGAACTAGGGCTGTCAATCAACTAAAACATTTAATTGTGATTAATCGCATGATTGTCCATAGTTAATCGGGATTAATCGCAAATTAATCGCACTTTATTTATCTGTTCAAAATGTACCTTAAAGGGAGATTTGTCAAGTATCTTATCAACATGGGAGTGGGCATATATGCTTTCTTTATGCAAATGTATGTATATATTTATTATTGGAAATCACTTAACACAAAACAATGACAAATATTGTCCAGAAACCCTCACAGGTACTGCATTTAGCTTAAAAATATGCTCAAATCATAACATAGCAAACTGCAGCCCAACAGGCAACAACAGCTGTCAGTGTGTCAGTGTGCTGACCTGACTATGACTTGCCCCAAAACTGCATGTGATTATCATAAAGTGGGCATGTCTGTAAAGGGGAGACTCGTCGGTACCCATAGAACCCATTTTCATTCACATATCTGGAGGTCAGAGGTCAAGCAAGGGATCCCTTTGTAAATGGCCATGCCAGTGTTTCCTCACCAAAATTTAGTGCAAGTTTGGCCTCACAGACTAGTATGACATGGTTGGTACCAATGGATTCCTTATGTTTTCTGAGTCTTCTACAACCTAAACATCGCAAGCTGCATTAATGCATGAAAAAAAATCAGTAGCGTTAAAACAAACAAACATCACGTTAACTTTGACAGCCCTTATTTGAACACATCATAATGTTAAAATGTAACCATCGCCAAATACTCATTTTAACTGAATTGAACTGAACGCATCATAATGTAAATCATTGGCACCTCCTGTCAATGTTAGCCGTTAGCTCTGTGCCGCTAATCAGCTGCTAACAGCTGAAGTTAACCAGCTCTCGTCCTGCCGATTTCAATGGATTTGTTGTTCACAATGTAGCATTATCAGAGAGAAAATAGTGCATCCCCTGAATGCACTCTACAGCGAGTTTACTGTGTCACAAACACATTTTCTATTGTCCCCGGTACAACGGGACACCGTTAGACTCGAGCCCTGATGGTGTCCTTGTAGAATAAACAGTACTCTCACGTTTTCAGAATTTTGGCATCAACTTGGTACCGAAGTATTGGTTCTCGTGACATCCATAATCAGGTCTCTGATATGGAGAATCATGATGTTGATACCAGTATAGGAAGCCGCACATTCCCAACGGCACGGGAGATGTTGTTCCTCTCCATACAGGAACAGATTATTCACATACAGAACTGCAAAGCTGCTAAGCTGTTCAGGCCGGTGCAACCCTGTATGTATACAAAGGTAGGTTTCTACAGAGAGCTGCTGCTGTTACTGATGTGTGGTAAAGGGCGAGGGGTTCGGTGGGGCTTTAAGGTGTGTTTTTGTGTGAACTGCATGTTTCATGACTCCATCCATCATCAGCACAAACTATTCTGTTGACACTGTTCATGCTTCCATACAAGTCAGCAAGAGGACGTGTTGGAGAAATTATGTTGAAAATAGTGTGGTGCTAAAACGGACACGGGTGAACAGTCTTCTTGATAACAGAAACTCCTGCAGGGTGTAACACAGAGGAAAGTGATGCTTGTGCCCAGAGATAGCTGAGTGGTTAAGTCGGCCGCCCCTGAAGCCTCGTGTGTCCCCCTAACGACCTTGGATCACAACTGCTGCCACAACTTTCTCTTCTCTGTTCAACTCTAAAACATAGAAGCCCATATAATCACTGTGATTTCCAACTGCTATTGAGGTGTTCATTAGCATTTAAAGTAAATATGCAGTGGGTGAACATGATGTTAAAAAAAAAAACCTTTGAAGTGACTACATCACAAACAGGAAGGCAACTACAACTACACAAGAGAATGATATCAAATTGAAGGGCAATCAGCAGAATGTGCATTCTAATTAGCTGTGTGAGCTTAAAAAGACATCTGACAGTCAACATTTTCATTTACAAGTTTCAAAGCAACACGAGTTATCTAAAAACGTTCCATAATTACTGCACTAAAAATAGACTCAGAGCTGACACCGGTGTTACCTTGATGCAAAGTTTGACAAAAAAAATCCAACTACTAACTAACAGCAGGGCAAGAAGACACAAAATTCAACCAACCGTTACCATGACACCGTTATCTTATAATCTTCACGTGTGGCGTCGGCTTATATTGTGTTTACTGTGCCACTAACTAGGGGCTGTACAGTCTGTGTATCTTTTGATAGTTTGTTTATTGGATTAAATCCAAAGTGACAGAAATGAGAAAACGACTCGTATTTTTGTTTCGTCCTCCCCGCCACCAGGAGACCACTTTGCCGGGAGGAGAGGAGGGCAGCTCCGGTAGACAGACCCTCAGTTAGCGGAGCTGTAGTAACACAAATTCAGCCAGCGCAAACCGCTGCGCCGGGATCAGCAACCTTTCTGTTGCAGCAGTTACACAGGTTAGACCCAGCGCTGCCGCTGGCCACAGCCTGCTGTGTCTCCCGGCGGTTGGGTTTGCGCTGGCTGAATGCTAGTTACTACAGCTGACCGCTAACTGAAGTCCTTTTACCCGGAGCAGCCGCCTGTTCCCCTCTCGGTGAAGTGGTCTCCCAGTGGCGGTGAGGACGAAATGAAAATCGGAGTCGTTTTCTGCCACTGTGGATTTAATCCAATTAACAAACTATCAAAACGTACTAAAAACTTGATTGACAAGCCCTCGGTCAGCTCTACGTCTTCGTCCTCTCATGTACTTACATATAGTAGAGGTCTATACAAGTAGTATAACAAGACAAGACGGGCCGGGGCTAGATGGTTAGCATGCTCATTTCAGTAGATATCTCTGCAACACAATACATCGACGTCTTTGACATAACGTCAACACCGTCACGTCTTCGCACTCATTGTTTCTTCACTTTGTAGTGCCCCCTAAACCTTCGCACCTGCTCGCCCTTGGGCAAGACAAGAAACCTAAGAGTATCCCTCCGCCGCCCTCCAGGCCTCTGCCAGCTCCCCCTCCTCCGCCTAACACAGTCTAAAATTCTCGCCTTCTAAAGTGTAGTATGGTTCAGGAAAAGATTGTGATTATGGCAAATAAACTATGGTTAAGGTACGGTTAGGGTTTGGCAGCTAAAAAACTCGGTTGAGGTTAGGGAGGGTCGTAGTTAATTAACTTTAACTGCAGTTCAGTGTTGGGCCACAAACTCCAGTCTCCTGACCAAAAGTCAGAAACTCTTCACACACCCATCCACCACCCTGACCTCCACACCCTACTGGACGTAAATCGTGAGGTTCGAAATGATCCAATATAGATGTACTTCCTACAGTGCAGTACGACACTGAGCTTTACACTTGTACCTTGACATCTGAAGTCAAGGCTCAAGGTTTACTGCCAGCTGTAGAACTTTGTGGTGGATCTATAATATACAATCATCTACCTTGAAAGAGTCATTTGGTCCAATGATTGTCAAAGCCAAGGTATATGGCTGTATGGCTGTTGCTGTTTCATGAACAGAGGATGGAGTCAGACACTTTCTATGATCTCTAGACCAATGTAGATTTCCACTTTCTTCATTCCTCAAATAACAACAGTCTCTTCTACTTCACTGCATACAATTCAGGATTTGGACTGCAGCAACCCAAGGATGACTGAAACTGTTCTCAGGGCAAAATGAGACTCTTCCCTCACTTACTTTCTGTGTATCTTGCTAATCTTGCTGGATGTATCTTTTGTTTAGTTCACCCTACACAGTATACATTATATTCAGTATTTTGCTTCGTGTGGTCACATAAATCACGCCGAACACAGTGCGAGATCTGATCATACAAGCGGATACAAATTTGGTTCTCTCTGTTTTTGGACTCTTATCTTTGTTGCCGACATCACTTACTAAGATGGAAGTTCAGCTGTGCGTTGCCGAATCTACTTGATCAAAAGTGATGCCAAACACGCTACTACTGTAGGTAGGCGCTACTATCTACTGGCCTTTATCCAGAACAAGGTCTGGTCTATTACTTCCACATTCTTATCGGACAGAATAACCTTGGCATAAGTTGGAGGAACTATACAAAGGCTGTGCTGCGACAGTATCAGCTAAAATGCAAAGTACAAATATTACAATGTCATGAATTTTAGATAAGGTTAATGGAGTTGCAGGCCATCTTTCCTGTTACCAGTAGAATTATGTTTAATATGTGAAAAATATATTTTAAAAAAAAGGCAAATGGATTATTGATGCAGGCCTATGGATTGGGTGCTTGCATGTGTATGAGGTTGTTGTGGTGGTGCTAGTTGTTGTCCTAGTACACAGCGTTCTGTTTATTAGCATATTGCATTGTCTAAAAGCCCCCCTCAGCGCCCAGCCGCCTCATGCCAATAAAAGTCTATTAAGCCTGTTTGACTTTGCTAATGCAAATCAGTCTTTGGCGGAGAACAGGCCAGCCAACGCTCCAGTCTACCAAACAAGTGCCTGATGTGACAGAGAACAAATACAGGAACTAATGCAAATAACTAAATGCCCAGTGGGGGTTGTTGTTTTATTGATGATATATGTATAATGATGATGATGATGATGATGATGACTGATGATACAGAATATGGTAATGGTGATAAAGATAATGGGATGACGAATAATAAAATGTCCAGAGGCATGATGATAATGGTGATGAAGAACTTTATGACCTCATCAAAGTGTGTAGCAGTTTAATGAAGATATTATTTTGAGATTCCGACAACTAAAAGTGTGATGAATTGAAATTAATTGAACTTTCATGATTTTTTTTAACCATGCGAACAGCATGGATTTAGGAATGGCAAGGTCAGTCTGTCGATTGGTCTACCATTTTGGTCCAGACTGGAATATCTCAACAAATATTCAATGGCTTGATGGATGGATCCTAATGACTTGGTGACCCCCCAACTTTTCATCCAGTGCCATCATCAGGTCAAAATTTCTGTTTGCCCACTTCTTGGCTTATGATCAAATACATGCAAAACTAATGACATTCCCTCAGCTGTAGACTTTGTGTTTAGTGCTAATGATAGCATGGTAAACATGGTAAACATTATACCTGCTTAACATCAGCATGTTAGCCTTGTCGTTGACATTAGCCTTTAGCTCGAAGTACCAGTGTGGTTAAGTACCGCCTCACAGTGCCGCTAGCATGGCTGTAGGGTGCTTTCACACTTAACCTGTTTGGTTCGGTTAAAGTGAACTCAGGTCTGTTAGTGCAGTTCGTTTGGGCTGGTGTGAAAGCTGTCAATCAAACACTGGTGCAGACCAAACATCCGAAGTAAGACCGCTTGAAAGGAGGGGTCTCAGTCCACTTCCAAGCGGACTCTGGTGTGGTTAGTTTGTGGTGTGAAAGCAAACAAACTAACCACAGGATTTTAAGATAGCAGATATAGATCTCATATCTGTATAAGGCTATGTATATAACCTATTTATGCAAATCAACACATATGCACGTCAGCGCAGGTATTTTCCCTATTTAATAGCTCAAAAGCTGTTAAACTGCTGTGCTTGTATCCGACTCCGTGTACTTTGTCAGTTCATTAACTCCATTAAAAAGTGTGTGACAACGATCCCACAGTAATAAGCTCCAAATCATTACTGTACAAGACGTCTCATGCTCGTGTCCGTACGCTCCCCGACGTTCGCATCACTTATCTGGTAGCGCGCAAACAGTCTTTTTGTAGCCAACAATCCTGTCTCTACCTGTTCAAAAAGCATTAAAGTGCTGCACAAACTTCTGTCAGTCACCGGAATTTGATCTCCCCACGTGGGTCCAGATAAACAATCACTAAAAACTGTCCAATCAGTCAGTCTGTATAACTTCATGTTTCCTCCTCTTGGTTCGTTTGTAAAAAGTGTGAACAGGAACCGGACCAGAACTAAAATGAAAAAAAACTTCTGCACCTCGTTCTGCATGTCCTCATGGCTCCGTCTTCGGGCTTTTAAAAAAATCTAGCCTGTGACGGGAGTCTTTGGCCAATGACAGGTCATTTTAGATAGAGTGTTCCTATTGAGCGTTCCTATTGGCTGTGCTCCGGCTGGTGGGCGGTGCTTGGTATTTCCTCGACAGATCTCAACATGGCTGCCGGATCACAAACTTTCTCATTTTACAGCTAAACAGTACACTACAAGATGTTTCTGAAAACATTTGAGGAGAGAAATGGGCATTATGTTAACAGAATATTGATTCATATTTGATCAGAGCTGCCTAGTGTGACCGCTTGGTTGGAGTGATTGACAGCCGGCTCAACGGCAGCTGGACGGCAAGGCTCCAGCTCGGCTCTGATCGGTTGTTTTCCTCCGGTCTGTGAAATCTTGCAGATGCCATTAGAAGCACCGGAAGACACAGAGCCACATGACTTTTTTTTTCAGATTACCTGTCTCATGCACTACTGTCAGGATATAGTGACCGTTTTCTAAAAATAACTTTTTTTTAAATCATATTTGCTCCAATCTCTCCTACTGCCGCTTTAAGCTCCATTCACTGTGCTGGTTTTGCAGTTGAACTAGTTTAGTTGGACAAGGAGCATTAGGGAGTTCTGTGGGGATCGGTGGCAGCTCTACTTCCATATTGAACAATAACTAATCCACAGTCTGTTTTAATTGTCTCATCTTCAGTGCAAATTCAGTGAACTGTCCACATAGTTTTGTAAATACGTTTCACTAAATGCCCTTTTACTGTAACATTTTAACTTTCCAGACAAAAACTGTAGTGCAGTAAATCACAGCTGCAATTTCTGTCCAGCCAAAATGTGAAATCCACAAAACAATATGTACAGTATATATTCAATTACATAAAGCCTGTCTGTGTATCTGATGGCGACCAATGTGAGGATGGGGATAATGTGCCAAGTGTATTCAGGCCGTGTTGGCAGTCTCATCTCCTTCTTACTGTACTGAAAGTATTCACACACAGTACGCATCATACATGCTGGAGGTGTATTATTCGTCTCGCACTATTGTCTGTTTGTCATGTCTGACTCATACGTCTGTGTACTGTATCTCTAAACGTGTTTGTATGGATGCTGAAGGCTGGGCAGATTGCCCGCCGGTCGATGTGCGAGGACGAACTGCACTGGGTTGTGGGTAAATGCAGGCAGACAGAGGGAGTGCAGACTAAAGAGGAGGTGGTGTTTGCTGTAATTTAGGAGAACAAGGGAGGGGAGGGGCGACATTTACATTCATCACAGGAGCTCGCCTGGCCTCAACTCGCATGACGTGAGAAAGAGAGGGAGAGGAGAGCGTTAGAGAGGGAGAGACACAACGAGACAGAATGGGGTTGAGCAAAGAGATCTTTTTCTGTGTTTCTTGTTTGCCTTTTTTTTTTTTTTTTAAATTCTACCCCAGGAATGCTTTTGTGGCGGTGAATCTATAAACACAAGGCGCTGGATTTTCCCAAAAAAAAGCAAATAGAATATTCTTGGGATCCGTTTCAAACGAGCCACAATGAGATAAAAACAGAAAAAACGTTTGAGACAAAAGGCGCAGCTAAAAAGTATAGACAAATAATGCACTTCTCAAACAAATGACACAAAAAAAAGATTAAAAAAAAGGCCTCAGAGAATGTGAGAGAATGCTGCTGTATCTTCATTAAGAAGCGTAAACATGCAAATTAACATCTGAGCACAGGCATCCATCTATTGACCGCAACGAGTACATGTTAGTGCCCTGCTGTGTTGTTCCGTTTTGTGTGGTAGCAGACACACACAGGGTATTGATGGTAGACCGCTGGCCTGTTTTCCCACCTGGCGTCCGTCTCAGGGTGAAAACCTTGTGCGCTAACGAGGGTCAGCTCAGATGGAAACAGCCTCTGACACCTAAATAGATCGGATCGTCACCCTGTGCTCGTACGTTTTGCGTGTGTTTGTGTTTGTCGGTGCCCTCGCGTTTGAAATATTTTTCTATACGTGTGTTTGGATGTCTGTGAACACACACACACACACACCAAGGGGCAGTGGAGCTTATGTAAGCGTCTGCATCTGTGTGTGTGTCCATACTCAGCACAGAGTGTCTGGGTTGAATAATCTTTATACTGTAGGTCAGCAGGAACACATTTGAACATATTGGTCTGATGTATAGGCCACTCTGTGTGTGTGTGTGTGTGTGTGTGTGTGTGTGTGTGTGTGTGTGTGTGTGTGTGTGTATATCACAGCATGTGGCTCTGACGAGGGCCAGCTTGGCACAGCACCGGTGAGTAATTGAGCGATCACATTGTAGTCTTCGTTCACGCCTTTCTTCTTCCACATCCCTGCCTCCTCCTTCTCTCTCATTCTCTCTCTTCTTTACTTCTTCCTCTCTCTCTCTCTCTCTCTCTCTCTCTCTCTACTCTATTATCCTAATTTTCTTTCCTCTCGCTGTCTCCCCTTCCTTTGCTCTCTTCCTGTAACAGTTGCAACAGACACAGGAGGCCATGGGTGAGGCAGAGCATGGACAAAGCAAGGGCAAACAGGGAGACAGCAAAAAGCAAAAAAAAGAATGAGAAAAAGAAAAGAGGTCTGAAGGAGAGAGAGAGAGAGAGAGATAAACTGATGGAACTCAAGAGGAAAAGGAAAATGTGAACTAAATAAAGCATTAAAGGGCAGTTAAATATGTGTGTTTGCACAGGTAAATGGGCAATCATTCAATATTTTATCAACTCTCAGTGGTATCAGATTGTGATGATATAATTATATTTGGTTATATTTTTATTATTATTATTTACAAAGTGCTGCTGTACAAACTGTAATTAAAAACAAAAATGACTCATTGATGTTTTGGTTACATGTGTATGAAGAGTTTTCTCCAATGCATGACCAATGCAAAACACGGTTAATTCACGGTGAACTAGCATGTATTTGCTATTATGTGATAAATAGAATATTGGAAATATGTCCTCCAATTTATATTTGAGTATATTTGAGTAGCCCAGTCACCAGTCTAAAGTTCTGTACAGCTTTGTTCACTGTCCCAACGTATCTTCATACAACGGTTCATATGCTATCTTACGCAAAGATATTCCTCATTTTTCATGCGTTTCTCCTACGAAGGTCCAGCAACACGTGTCAATGTTCACTCATATACTGTACATGCATATAGGCTTTTCATAATAAACTTCCGTCTCCACAGGAAACAACTTGGTTACATTTAGGCAACAAAACTACTTAGTTAGGTTTAGGAAAAGATTGTGGTTTGGGTTAAAATAACTCCGGAAGTGGCGTTACTTAAATACGAAAGGTACATTCACAATTAAATTAACGTTGACTTCTGGTTTCACACGGGGTACGAACGCCGGCGTTCGTCACTCTTTATACTTCCTGGTTCACGATAACGTGAATTACATACTAATTGATTTCGTGGGATATATATGAATTACAGTGCATTACTTTTCGTAGGTATAGTAATGAACGGTGAATGAGGAGCAGCCTGCCACGGTACACCTAGATGTGTACTTTGACCCATTTCCTTCCAGTTTATTTCCTTTACTTACATAGCCCTGTATACTCCAACAAAGTGCTTTTTTCCCTCTGCTCATTTCCAAATCACTCTGAGGATATAGACTTGCGGGAGTTTTTTTTGCACTGATATGACCGGACAAGCGGCTGACTCACACAGAGTGATCCTCCTTTCTCAAACTCTACTCCTCAATTTGCGAGCCCTGGGCCGGGAGACGCTGAACAAACAGACCTCAAGTGTCAGTGAGTATACAGGTATCTCCCCTCAGAAGCAGCTTGAGTTTATTCGAGTATATCGTCACATTGTCATGAACCTGATGCACAGTTTAATAGTGATGAATATTCACAACTATGCTCGTGAATATTTATGTACATCATGGTAAAGTAACTACAAATAATTCTGTGGTTTCTAAGTTAGACATGGTCCAAAATAAAAAAGATAGTAATCATTGTGCTGCAAGGCACTCCGAGGCCCTGATCAGACGGAGTGCTTTTAAGCAGTCTGCGCCGGCTTTTTGTGATTGTTCTCGATGAGAGTGAAGCATTTTGTGCGCTGCTTTTGCGTTGCTGAGCGCCTCACGTTTTTCCGCTCTATGCGCCTTGTGTTTTTGCAGGAGCGCCCTGAATGCCTCCAGTTGAAAAAAATTAAACTCAGAGCAGAAAATCGCCCGACGTCATTGTCGTTTTTTCTTATTGTGGTGACTTTTGCTGGATACCCGGAGCTTTATATGACTTTACCAACCGTAGTTACCATGATCTGAGCGCAAAACAGCAGGAGGCAAATCAGTGCGGTACTTGAGATTTCGGGTAAGTTATTTTCATTAATTTAAACTGTACTTTTGACTATTAGGTAGCGATTAATCACAAATTAATCGAAACATTTTTTATCAGTTCAAAATGTATCTTAAAGGGAGATTTGTTTAATACTCTCATCAACATTGGAGTGGGCAAATATGCTTGCTTTATGCGAATATATGTAAATATTTATTATTGGGAATCAAATTAACAAAACAATGACAGATATTGTCCAGAAACCCTCACAGGTACTGCATTTAGCATAAAAAAAATATGCTCAAATCATAACATGGTAAACTGCAGCCCAACAGGCAACAACAGCTGTCAGTGTGTCAGTGTGCTGACTTGACTATGACTTGCCCCAAACTGCATGTGATGATCATAAAGTGGGCATGTCTGTAAAGGGGAGACTCGTGGGTACCCATAAAACACATTTTCATTCACATATGTTGAGGTCAGAGGTCAAGGGACCCTTTTGAAAATGGTCATGCCAGTTTTTCCTCGCCAAAATTTAGCATAGCATAGCGGTGTGCTTTGCGTTTTCCAACTGCAAAACACGCGCCGTCTGATCAGGGCCTTAGGAAATGAGTGGAGCCTTCTAATCAGATATTTATATTGTTGACATTTCAAAGTGCTTCGTGTAATGTGCAATGGCATTTTAAAATCAATATATCACGAATGAATTACTGTGATAAGCTGGAGTAATTAAACAAATGAGAGGCATGATCAAGACACATTATTTCTATCTCAATCTTCTCATATGAGGAAAACAAAATCTCCATTCTGGTCCACTTCTGGTTTGAGCCATAACATCGAGCCAAATCTGACCCCAGTAGCACAAACTATAAAATCCAAAGCAGAGGCTGCCAAGCTCTTCAGCAATGGTCTCATCTGTTTACAGCGATTACACTAATGCAACTAAATGAACGGCGTACTGATTTATGGATGTTAAAATACTACTCGTACCACCTTTGAATGACACTCCGATCTAGAGTGACTTCCAGTGAAGACGAAGTGAAGTCTCGCTCAATTATATTCTCACAGGAACGCGCTGGGTGTTGTGAAGGCTGTATCTGTGACTGTTTGTGTACAGGACCGCCTTCACCACCCGTCACCAGAGAGACGGAGGTTCAGAACTGGACAGATGTAAACGGTTGTAGGGGAAGTGGTTGTGTCAAAGGTTAAAGAGGTGGGGCAGCACGCCTGTGATCCTTTCATGGTGAGGGCAGTAATTAACCAGAGCCCTAAATTTGTACTTTTTTTCCCATCCGTATCTCCTCTCCTCTCCCATCTGCATGTACTGTATGCCTTATGGAAAAGCACTGACTCATCTCTGCCTATGAATAGATAGAGGTACATTCCCTCTCCACCTCTGAATCAGGGCGGGGGCAGGCGGAGATAAGGCTAATAAGGGTCCCGGCAAAGGGCTGGTGCGAAGTTCACGAGGGGATAAGAGGGGAAGATGGTTGTCGGAGAACGGGAGGAATAGGGAGGAGGAGTTGCTTGTAGGTCTTGGTGATGTAGGGTGAGGTGGGAAAAGGGGGGGCTAGACTATTTGTGTCCAGAGGGAAGAGAGAGGGAAAGGAGAGCAAGGATGAGGCTGGTGCTAGTTGCAATGAAGAGAGGGAGGGAGGGAGGATTGGGGGGTGTAAGGGCATGTCCAGGGGGAGTCAGGAGACGTGAGTGGATGGCGCGGGTGTAGGAGAAGGTGTGGCTGGTCCCGTACCAGGGGGACACGGAGTGAGAATGAAGGAAAAGAGGCCAAGCAGGAGGAAAATGAGAGGGAGGGGTTCGGAGTGAGAAGACGTCTGAACCAGAGAGGAGGGGAAGAAAAAAAGGAGGTGAGGATACATGGGTGGGTGTTGGAGGGAGGGATGAACTGTTGTTGCTATTTAGGCCCTGTCTACACGTATACAGATATTTTTTAAAAATTGATATTTTCCTCTACGTTTCGGCGTCTCGTCCACACGCAACGAAAACAGGATATTTTTGAAAACGCTTTCTAAGGTGCAGATTTTTAAAAACTCTGGTTACTTTGTATCTGTGCGGACGTGTAAAACGGAGCGTTTTGGGAAACGATGACGTCCTCATTTCGCGCATGCCCATTGTTGCTTTGTGTAATGAGCATGCGCCAGAAACAATAACAAAGATGGCGGACTACCAGCTTTTTTTGCGTTTTGTTAGCACTGCTTGGACTAATTACTACTTTACATTTGAAAGATGTTCCAGTCACCGGAGGCCCAAAGCAGCGAACACGTTAAACATGTCGAGGCCGAATGGTGATTGAATGTGCTTTTGGGCAATTGAACACGAGGTTTTAGGAGCACTCAGAAGAATCCTGAATGGCCTCCCTTTCGTCATTAATGCATGTAAAGAGACAGTTGAGGACAGCAGAGTGATGACCAGGAATCCCAGCCCCCCCCCGACCAACAATAACTGTTATTGAACTGACTGTAATGAAGCCGAAGTAAAGGGAGTGAAAAGGGTGGTAACAAAAAAAACCTTAACTTGTAATCTTGCTTGTGGTGACATGTTAGGGATGCTAATTTAGAATTCTCTAAAAGAAAGCCAACCCTTGTTAACCGATTATTAACTGTTAACTGACAAGATTAGTGCGTCGCATTCAGCGGTGCTGTTTTTAGTGCCTAACAAGCCGCCCAGCTGCAACGATAAACCGATGCACAAACAGGTTAAATCCATCTTTTATCACCAGCTGCTGTATATGTGCAAAACGGACAACTGAGTCCCCAGTTCACCCGTCGGGGAGAGTTAGCAGCTACGATGCTGCGTGTATTGTCGTGGACACATGCAGCCACTTTTCCCAGTAAAAGTCTCCACCTCATCATTTAGTTTAGCTGCGAGGTTGTCAGCTGTGTGTCTGCCCGGCATAATGTTAGTGAGTGTTCGACAGACCGCGTGTGTGGGTCTGTGATACATTCGCAGACGTAGCATTGCTGGTGGCTTCGTGCTCGCCGTTGTCACACACATACGGTCTGTCAGCCTGGCGTAACGCTAGCGAGTGTCCGGCGGGCCGTGTGAGTGTGGGGTTGTCGGTGGCGTTATAGCTGTGAAGGTAGCAGTGCAGTGTGTGTACAGTTTGTCTGTGATGAAATGCTTCAAGTCCTCCAGGCCTAGTTCCTGTATCTGCAACATTGGCTCAGGCTCACTTAAGGTGGACCAGCTATTCTCCTTAAAGTGACAAGCCGCTCCTCTGAGTTTTGCAAAGCTTATGATTTAATTTTTAATATTTCTTTTAACCGGTTAAAGGTACTGTTTGTAACTTTTTACAGGTATAAATCAACCGGGTCGGGATCCCATGCACGCTCGCATGTGGCCGGAGTCTCTCCTCCACTGCCTGCCTGCCTTCACTCACACACACTGCACGCGTTCTCGCTGTCTCGCTCCACCTCTACTAGACGTGAACGCGCGCTCACTACACACTGCAGAAGAGTTAGTTTAGCTCTGAGAATATCTAGTGAATGTACAGGGGACGTTTGTGCAGAAATAAATGCTGCAGCTCCTCCAGATCAACAGAGGTTTTCTGTGTCTTGTGAAGTGACTGCTTCAGCCCCACGAGCTGAAGCAGGAAAAGCCAACACTAGGATCAGCAGTGATTCATGGAGAGACCTTCGTCTGGTCAGCTAACATTACTGCCAAGCAGGTGTAATATAGAGTGATATTGTGGTTTTAGCTGACATGTGTCGCCTCACTGTTTTGAGCGATGCTCGTTCATGTCTATTTAGAGCGAGCACAAGCGCGAGCCCGACGCTGACTTTCATTGACTTAATGGCCACAGGTGTCGCTGTTAACAAGCATTTCTGATTTTTACAAACAGTCCCTTTAACCGCATTAATCAGTAAAAATTCTTAATGTCAGTTAACGATTAAACGGTTAGTTATTAACATCTCTATGACATGCAAATATCATGGCAAGCGTTTGGAGTCGTTTTTGCATTTGAGTGTGGACGGAGATATTTATTTGGATGACAACCGCTCCACCTGTCTAAATCTTTGCTAAGGTGCTGGAAGAATCAATGAATCCAAAAGATGATAGAGACGGAGGGGAAAATAAAAATAAAAATATCTGTATACGTGTAGACAGGGCCTTAATGCGTGCTCTCCTGTTCTATTCTACTGGCATCTACTGGTTTCTTAGCATGGGGAGAAACACAGAGAGGGATGGGTGTGAGTTGGTGGGGGAGCAGGTTAGAAGGAAAGGGGAGGAGGAGGAGGAGGAGGAGGAGGGAGGATTCACACCTGGACATCTGGTGTAAATCTATCCGTGTGCCTCCTGTCAGCTGCCACAGGATGAACCAGAACTTGGCAGCAAGCCACGTTCATAAAGAGAGAGGACGAAGTACGGAAAGAGAGCATTGAATACATGGGATTGAAAGAGTAAAAAGGGAGCAGGTGGATAAGAGGGTAAAGCCAGGATGGAAGGATGAACCAAAGAGAGTAAAGGGCACTTCCAGTCCATCATGTCACGTCTTTAAATCACAGCTATCTCATCTCATTTCAAATGATTTCCCACTCTAAGTGCACATCCATTCTAACTGTCTGCATTAATCTAGTGTATGGGGGCAATCTGTCTGCAATGTAAAGCAATAGAGCAGAGGAGAGGGACAGAATGGGAGATGGAGAGAGTGAAAGTGAGGCAGTTCAGGGAGGGTGAGGTATAGGGGGAAAAAAGAAAGTTATGGAGCGAGTTTAAAAACGGCCACATTCTAAATGGCCGGAGTAAATTGAGACCAACGGGGTTGGAAAATAGGACACATAAATTTAGGACTCTGTATTTTTTCACTACCTCTCCCTCTCTTTCTCCAGAGAAGGGGAACACACACAGTCACAGTTTCTAAACCAGGACAATGAGAAGGTAAGAAGAGACCGGTAGTGGGACATTGCCATCACAGGAAATCAGGCATTACCGAGCCAAGCTGCACCAGGAAACATAGCTCACAGCTTCTGAACATCTTTCTATAGATATATCTTTCTGATCCTAAAGTCTTATAAATAAAACACCCAGGTTTGATGCTATTTATGGTTGGCATTTTTTTCTAAACAGCCATTCAATGCATTTACGTTCTATAATCACCTCTCAGTATAGTATTTTGTAGTGGTGGAGTCCGCCATTACTGGATTCAACTTGACTTCATGCACAAGGGATTCACAGGAAACAACACATGCATGTACTCCAGACTCACTGTTTTCTGTTTTCTCTCTTTACACCGTATCAGATCTGTATTTCGTTACTTCTGATGCAAACCGAACATCTCCTACTGCTGCTGCTCCACATTAAAAGCTTTCAGAGGGCAAAATACGGGGCAGCTTTTATTGAGAAGACTCAGGAAACGCACGGTGTTCGTCATTGAGGTTAGCGCTGATCGTTCATCAAAACGCTTCTACAAAACAAGACAATGGTCATTTTCTGTCAGCAGATCAGTTTTAAATATTGCAGGGTGTAGATGCCTATTTCTCGCCCTCAAATGTTTTCAGAATCATCTTGTAGTGCACGGTTTAGCTGTAAAATGTGAAAGTTTGTGACGCCAAGACTCCAAACTCACAATTCCCATGTTTTCACTCAAATAAAATTTCTAAATCAACCAGGAATGAAATCCTACAGATTGTCACTTTAAGCCACACTTATACTCTTTTTTTTCTCCACCTAATTTAGCGCGTATATGCAGGTTTTAATAACGCAGAAAACCCACTAAAAATAGGCGACAGACTCCTTTCCCATTGGCAGTAGACGAGTATGCCTTTCTTTTCTTTTTTTTCTGGTGTGTACCCTGTTTTGAGGCACGTTCGACATCACAAACCTGCCTCAAAACAGGGTTAGTAAACCGCAGAAAGCAGCATGGACGCAAGTGACAATGTTACTTATGCAGTCTCTCTTTCAAACTCGGTGCCGACTAATTTGGAACAATGTTCAAGAGCTGTTTGTACGGAGACGGACAGAACTTTTAACGCGCGCCACATAGCATCACGCCGGAAAAGGGGCAAAAATTTGTGTCCACCCAGGTGTCATGTTTCCATCAATGCCTATAGGAGATGGAGCCCATAAATTCCCATGACTACCGCAGAGTCATTTGTCTCGGGAATGAAAGCCGACTGTAGCCTTTCCCAGCATGTGGGTTTTTTGTTGAGTGGGAACGGGTCTTTACTGTTGCCAAATCAACCAGGACTGAATTGTTTTTAAGGATCACAAGTTTATGTGGAGTGCTGCCCATCGAGATGTGTCATTACCACAGTAAATATGAGCTACTGCATTGTATTTAGTAAAGTATTAGTGCTGCAAAGTATTTAGCCTTTAACACAATTTACATTTTTAAGTTATTTTTAATTAGTTACATTTTTTAAGGAAATTTCCAGGTGAAGTTTTTAGCAATTGAATATAGCCAGATATGAGAAGGTGCTAGAGACACAGAGACATGACAGGTAAACAACCAACTAGAGAAACACCCGGGAATAAAAAAACGGACAAAGGGAGCAGCAAATAAAGGGAGAGGGAACATATCCGGGATGAAAGGATAGATCAGAAAGCTGTTACAAGGGGTTTACTGTGCTTTACTGGACACAACAAAATCCATGAATGAACTAAACAATTAGGGGAGCGAGATGAGAAAGAGACAGGAACAGAGAGAGTGAGACAGACAGAGAGCACTGAGAGAGACATCAGGCACAGGAACACTCGCTTTTTAATTCTCTTATCGTTTACAAATGCTCCTAATTGCGTCTATGTTTTAGCAAGAACGTGGTGCTGCCAAGCCGAACAGCGCATTACGTTAATAGAGTACAGGACCTCAGTGATTACTACAACAATGGGTGCTATTGTAGGACATTAATTGGGAATATAAATGCAGGTACATTTACGCTGGACTAAAAAAACTCACGAGGACATTAAAAACAGGAAATGACGCCTAAATTTCTTTGTGACTAAAAATGAAAAAGGCCCCTAAATGTAGGGTAAACACAAATACCGAGGACGAGGGGAGCAGGTTTCTTAAAAAAAAATGAGGTATGGACATTAATTGCATCGCTGAATTCACCCGTGTGCTGTGATTAAATGGTTCAACTGGCTCACTTCACACACATCCTCCACAACAATTATCCCTGGACACAGTTCAACACCAATTCTCCACCATCATCGAGCCTGTTTCCTCTGAAGAATTAGCACACATTTACCCACACACACACACACACACACACACACATGGGGACGATTGTGCTCAAGACACAAAATCGCTCGCTCTCCTCTTACAAAAGAGCTCGAACACCCACGGGCAAAAACGACCACATTGGAAACGATGAAAAGCCTGAATTATTTGGGCAAAAAGTTAATTGATCGCATCCTGCCGTTTTGTTCCTGGAGACGGCTGCCAGTCGCACAAAAGACGGCAGGGGACGGATTTTGTTTGTGTGTGTGGGAGCGCCTGTGTGTGTGTGTGTGTGTGTGATGATGTTGCAGCAGCAGTTTGTGGATCTTCCATTAATCTATTCAATATTCATACATTAATTGCCCTTGTAACACACGTCTTACCGTATATTTATGAAAACACATGTGTGTGGGCGTGTGTTTTCTTAATGTGTCTGCGTGAGTATGTTTGCGTGTGTGAAATTCATATCATGTTATATTTTCCCTCAGGTCATCGGGGGTTGGCTGCTCTCCCTTTTTTTTCATTAATTGCTGACGATCCTACATTCAAATCCTGGATGCTATCTCTCTCCTCATCTACAGCACCAGCAGCCTCCCCCTCCCCCGTAGATTAGCTCGCTTGTTCGTATTATGTGGCAGCCCTGGGGGTGATCGGCGACAACCACAGCTATTTGTACCACTACAAAGCCCTACCTTCTAGACAAGCTGAGGAAAAACGGCTCACCATGTCTTGATAATGTGAGCATTAGCCAAAGCTTTAGATCACGCTGATTGCGGCGATCCAACAGACACTGCGGAGGGACGACGAGCAGGGTGGTGCTGGAAACCACTACAGACAAAAGACTGGCAACTACAGCCATGTTGGCTAGGTAACAACGCACGCACACACAGATGCAAAAGGACACACACACACACACACACACTGTTGGATGCTTTCCCTTCTCCATCTCCTCCTCCTCCTTTATCTTGTCCTGTCTTTCACAGATGTGGGTACAGCTGTGCTCTATCCATCTTTCTCTTCCTCCTCCATTTAGGCCGCGACTTCCTGAGCAAACTTCTCTTTTTCTCGCTACGTTGGATAGATGGCGATACACCTGCTGCTGCACTCCCTGCAAACACACGCTCTTTGTCACCCTTTCTCTCTCTCTCTCTCCGTCTCTCTCTTTTCCTCAGCCGTGCGTCCGTGCACTCAGTGCACTCGTCCTCTTACTTACCGCCCAACCCTCCCTCACTGATCTTATTCATTGATATAGATGTGAGTGCCCTTTGCCTCCATCCATCTCTACCCTTTGCCTTCCTCCTCCGCCTTCTTCATCTTCATTCCTTGTTAATACATGGCTTCCTCTCTCCATCCTTTCATCTTTTTAACTCTCTTGCTTTCAAGCTTGTGCACAAGTTCACTTTTTCTCTGCTCTAACAGTAACTACATACTCCACTAGTGTTGCACGGTATACCGATACTAGAAAGGTATCGCGATACCCTGCTGTTAAAAACGGTACGATGCCCCGTTTTCTTAGTACCGATACTTTAAGGATGACAGTGTTTTAATACGAGCCGAGAGTTGCGTCGATGTGCGACCGCCAGGGTCGGCGCCAGAGCATTAAGAACAAACGGGCAATCAATTTTGGGGGCATTTTTTCACCTCACATAGCCTTTATTAAGTGTATAATTAACATTATCATGTTTCATGAAAGAAATAAACTATGACAAAGAGGCGTATACATACAGTATGTATACGTTATGTATCTGTTAAATGTTTTGCATTTAATAACCCTATACATTGGGCAACCTCCACATTATCATGTGTCATATAAAATAAATAAACTATGACAGAGAGGCACAGGCGCCCATCTACATGGTGTCACTTGCTATGCGCACAAGCTCACACGCACTCCCACACATGTTATACATCCACAAAATCAGAAGCTATAAACTCAGATACACAGCAGGGAAATCTGTTAAATGTTTTGCATTAATAAACCTATAACATTGGGCCACTTTCGCCAGTTACATAACGAATTAAAGGATAAACAACATCTTTAAACCACATCAAGAAGCGGTATGCAATTACAACGTAATGCGCGCTCATCCAGAAACGTAGCCACAATTAAAAAAACGTATATGGTAGTTGTTTTTAATTGGCTAAGGAGGGGGTGTTTTATAGACTAAACAATAATAAATGACTCCCATTACCAAAATGTATGACTTCATTTTACTTATAGCTGTAAAAGTATTTCAGTTTAGTTTTTTTTGTCAGGAGAGAATTCAAATGAGGGGGCAGAGTCACCTTCTTGGACGGTCCAGGCCCGCCCCTAACGCCGACACTGGTGACCGCGGGGCCGTGTGCGTGTGCAGCGCTCTACTTTAGAGGAAGCCATTAGGATTGGGATCCCGCGGGAGCAGGCAGTTTTCACTTTTCTGCAGGTGGGAGCAAGCGGTCAAAAACTAAACTGTAGTGATAACCAGAAAGATGGAATCAACAAGTGAAGTTGAAAAGAAGATTAAAGCAGGTCATGAACCTCTCATCGGCTGCACAGTCCCGCTCTGAGCTGGTTTCTCTATCAGCAGAACTCCCTTTAAAAAAAAAAAACAAGGAAACTAGCAGCGCAGCTCTAATTAACGATCAAATGTTCCGATAACATTACATTCACCATCTTTTCTGAATCATCAAGCATCTCCTGTAATTCGGCAAAAACACATAGTACACCAAGAGCACGTGTTAAAGTATTATTTTACCGTGTGTCTCTGTAACGTGAAATGGACGGAGAGGAGAAGCAGTCCGATGAGAGTGATTCTCTTCACACCCCTTTGACACAACACAGCGCTTTCTACAGTTACTGTGGTGTCTTCCTGATTTTAGCAGCTTTTCTCTCATCAACTTCTCACAGAACTTCATCTGAATTTATTATCGTTTTGTGGGGGGGGTTTTTGCAAATATAAAATTAACTATCAAAGAAATCACATAAACTTAAGTATAGGGGACATCAGATTACTGCATACAATTTAATTTTTTTTAATGAATACATTTTGACTTTTAAACATTTTTAAAAGGGACTGTTTGTAACTTTCAGAAATGCTTGTTAACAGCGACACCTGTGGCCATTAAGTCAACGAAAGTCAGCGTCGGGCTCGCGCTTTGCTCGCTCTAAATAGACATGAACGAGCATCGCTCAAAACAGTGAGGCGACACATGTCAGCTATAACCACAATATTACTCTATATTTCACCTGCTTGGCAGTAATGTTAGCTGACCAGACGAAGGTCTCTCCATGAATCACTGCTGATCCTAGTGTTGGCTTTTCCTGCTTCAGCCTCCGTGGCTGAAGCAGGAAAAGCGGGTCGGTGGCGGGGCTGAAGCAGGAAGAGAAATGTTACTTTCTCCCGACTGCGCCCGCAGGGAGACACCGGCACCCGGTCGGAGACGATAACGTTTCTCTCTGCGGAGCCCCGTCACTTCACAAGACACGGAAAACCTCTGTTGGTCTGGAGGAGCTGCATCATTTATTTCTGCGCAAACGTACACTAGATTCAACGTATTCACTAGATATTCTCAGAGCTAAACTAACTTTTCTGCAGTGTGTAGTGAGCGCGCATGCACGTCTAGAGGTGGAGCGAGACAGCGAGAATGCGCGCGGTGTGTGAGTGAAGGCAAGCAGGAAGCGCAGGAGAGACTCCGGCCACAAGCGAGCGCGCATATGCGAGCGCGCATGGGATCCCGACCCGGTAGATTTATATGTGTAAAAAGTTACAAACATTCCCTTTAATTAATAAAAAAAATATTTTCTGTTGTCTATTATTCCATTACTTTTCCAGATGTTTCAGATTTTTGCCGTGGTATCGTTTCAGTATCGGTATCAAGATATTATATAGGCAGGGTATCGTATCGGAGTCAGAATTTTGGTATCGTAACAACACTAGATTCCACTTCCCAATGGTAAGCTGTAAGCACAGATGCAACTACTGTGGGAGCTCTAGTCCCACTTTCTTTTTTTTTTATTGCTGCTGCAGTTTGGCTCCATCCCCCGAGAGGAATGGCTCTAAAACATCCAGTTTTGTTTTCTTGTTACACATGTCAGAAGACTCACTGAGTCGTAAGGCTGATTGAGACAGTTGTGCTGCAATCATTTTTTTTTTTTTTTAAAGTCTTGGGTATGATGCTGGACTGGATCTCCCCTCTGGCACACAATGCTGCGTTTAGCTCTGTGTTTCATTACCTCAAAAGCCGAATAACACTCCTTGTAGATGCATATGTGAGCAGAAAAAAAAATGTCATTCTGAGTCTGATTCGGCCTGGCTCTTCATGTAGCACAACAGTCGTCCGCTCCAGAGGGTACATTTTATGGAATTATCTTGTACCGTTCCTCCGAATTCTTTTTTCCTACTCAGCCCCGCACTAAAAATCAAAATGCTGTATTCTCCGCCTTCTGTGTCGCTCCCTGTTATCATCCTCCCTCCTCGGATGTGTAATGAAAAAGGAGGGGTTCGTCTTGCCGACTGTAATAGCGGCGTTTGGCCTTCAGTTTTGACGGTGCACACATTTGTGTGTGTGATGGAGCGGGGCCGTTAAGATAAACACCTCATATTGCAATCCCCTATTTCCCGATCTTTGTCAGTCCATTTCCTTCAGATGCTTGCTCACAATATAAAAAAAAAGGCACACACTGCAGCCTGAATTTTCTTAAGCTCTATATAACCTTTCATTCTATCTTCCACAATTACTCTCTATCGCTTTTTCTCCATCTCTGCTAGTGTCCATACGGAAGAAAAGTTCTCTCTCCTTACTTGTTCTCTCCCCTCCTCATTTCTCTTTATCTCTCTCTGAATGTCCCACTCACTTTCAGAGACATTCACCCTCCCTCCCCTCTTTCCTCCAAGTCTGAACAGTGTCAAACTCTGTCTCCTCTTCTGCTGTTGACTCAGCCCTCGTCCTCTACTATCTGTCCATCACCTCTACAGGCAGCCCCGTCTGAACTCTCAAACCCTTCTCCTCCCCTACATGCTTTCACTCACAGTAGAATTTCTTCCACCCCAATCTCATCCTCACTATCTCAATTTCTCCATGTCTCTCTCTCTCTCTCTCTCTCCCCCTCCCATCCTCTGATCCCTCTCTATCGTATTTTCGCCACTCCATTGTCTCAGCCCATTAGGCAGACACAAATCCGTTTGGGGACTGAGCCTTAGCGCAGCCCCGTCCTCGCTCTCCTGGGCCCCCCGGAGCAGCCAGGAGGGAGCTCTCAGGAGAGGCACACTCTGGCTTGTGGCCGGGGGAAATCCATTTAAACCTCTGCCACAAAACACTGCTCTTTTTCTGCAAGCCTGGTGCACTTAGGGCACGTGTGCTTAATGAATGATACTGTCCCTGCACACACAAACACACACACACACACAAGCCCCATGCATTCCTTAACTATCCACCCCCTGCTTCCCGTTACCTTCGTCCTGCTCCACATCTTTCCATGCACTAAGACGCAGATATAAATTCTCACATGTGATGTAGCCACCCATGCACCTGGAGGGAGTGCTCTAGAAGATTTATATGTTTCGAAAACGTACGGTTAGTGGGGTTAAAGACACTTGTTGGGGGCGGCTGTGGCTCAGAGGGTAGAGCAGGTTGTCCACCAATCGGAAGGTCGGTGGTTCGATCCCCGGCTGCTCCGGGTCACATGTCGATGTGTCCTTGAGCAAGACACTTAACCCCAAAAAATTGCTCCCGGAGGCATAGCCATCGGTGTGTGAATGAGTATTTAGATTAAATCCTGATGGGCAAAGTTGGCACCTTAGTAGCCTCTGCCATCAGTGTATGAATGTGTGTGTGAATGGGTGAATACTGACATGTAGTGTAAAGCGCTTTGAGTGGTCGGAAGACTAGAAAAGCGCTATATAAGTCCAAGTCCATTTACCATTTGTTGCCACCGACCAGTAGGGCTGGGACAATACATCTATCTCTTGATTCTATACTATCACGATACTTGGGTGCTGATTCGATATGTATTGTGATTTTTAAGTATTGCGATTCGAATATTATGATTTATTGCAATTTTTGTTTACACTAGATCATGGGAAAAAGTTGAATCATACACTTCTAGGGACTTTTACTGAGGAAAATCATTGGAAAAGTGATACATTCTAATTTCCCTCACAAAGTAATTAATTAACTAATTATTAATGTTTTATACTTCTGGTGAATATAATCTAATCAATCTTATTTCCATATATGTATTTTGTATATACAGCTCCCTTTGTTAACACCTTATTTTGAAAACCAGACGTAGTCACTCGTGTATACTTCCTCTAACCTCGCCAAGTGCATCGCTAGCTCTCCCGTCAGCTTGGTTCTCTTTATACATCCATGGTCAGCTCCATCGGTGCCGTTTGAATGCATTTAACATTAAATGTCAGTATATGTGTGCTCTACAGTTGTAGCGTCGGCTGATTTGACCACGGAGATGAGAGTGACGGCTGGCTTGACCGGCACGTTACCGCGATACGATAACGTTGCCTGTCCATGACAGGGTTAGCATGCAGCTTTAGCCATAATGTCTAGCTCTGTTTTCCCCGCAATGTGTGAAACCCAAAGTGTTTCCGTACTTTACTGGATGTGTAGTGTTTACCACTTTGGATTTAAAATGTGAGGGTGCAGGTCGTATCCATGCAGACCGTTTTCTCCTTTCTGGTTTTGGCTCGCTGTGGTTTGTTTTGGTTTGATGGATACGGAACGGATATGACGTCACGTTATTCTGACTACAACAACAAAAGCTTTAACTTCCTTTTACATCCGCATAGACTCAAATGAAGCAAATATATTGATTCTGTGATACATAGGTGATCCCACCCCTACAGATCAGGGGCAGATATTTAAGATATTTAAGAAAACGGAGAAGGTGCGTGCTTTACGCTGTGAGAAAATGTGTGTGTGTGTGTATAGCAGCTTTTGCATGTGTGCTTGGAAGAGTGCAGTTTTAAATGGGAGTGGACGCTTCCCTGCCATTTCTCTTATTAGTTCTCTAATGAGAAGGAACAGAGAGAAGAGCTACAGTGGTGGCCGCCGGCCTCGCCATGTCACTGCGACTCGTGTCTCTGCTGGCACAAAGACCTGTTGACACCAGCGGGTCAGCAGACAAAACCGGAGGACGACGTCGAGAGACGAGGATGTCTGAGATAAGACTGAGAGACTCTACGGGGCCGACAGCGAGTTCTCGACAGCAGAAGCAAATGTCAGTATTTTAATAAAAAAGGTTTCACTTTCCCCCGCATGAAAGGCACATTAAATCTGGCTTTTCCTTATTATTTAATACGGCAGCATTGAAGTAGCAAATGAATGAGCTGATTTTGTGGAATGGGGTCCAAGCCCAGATCCCAGGCGGGCACAGATAAAGCAGCAGCAGATTGCTTTATCCCATTAGGCAAGGCCTAGTAAATAGGCAGAGATCTAGCTCTCTGTTCTGGTGAAATCTCCAGCTGATCCTGGCACTGGCATCACAGCACTGTTGGCAGTTTGTCTTTCAAGTCAGACAACCCCAGCTTACCCTGTCTGTCTGTCTGTCTGTCTGTCTGTCTGTCTGTCTGTCTGTCTGTCTGTCTGTCTGTCTGTACCCAGAGTTAATACTGATGCAGTATGGCGGTAGGGGACGAGATGCGAAATCCTCCGTTGCAGCCAAATCACTGAAAATGGCGTCACTGTTTTGGGTGAACTTGATATTACAGTAAGAGGACGATGGGTTCAAGTTATGAAAGCACATTGTCTCGCTTTCAAAGCACATCAAAGTGTATCTCAACCTGTAACAGATTTTTAGTTGGCTGTCAGCACAAAGTAGAGCCCTGCTGAATATAACAAACCTGTTAAACTTCACTAACTTCACACAATACGAGGGAGAAAACAAAAGATGACAAATCACCAGAGAGCATATGGCAGACATACAAAACACTGGTACCATTTAGAGAAATAAACATCAGTAGTTTTGGCTGTGTAGCCACGGCTGGAGTGGAGACTTTAAAAATATCTTTCTTTGATGAATGATGGCGACGTAATCTGTCCGTGACAACCTTTCACAGTGAGTGACAGACAGACGGCCAAGATTGACAGCAAAGTGCAGCTAATCAAATTGAAATCGTGCAGAGATCCAACTTCACAGACCGGCCTCGCAAGAACCGAACAATATCTAACATCTAAAGGCCTTTACATGTTTTTGTCATTAATGCTTTCACACACACAACGAGATTATTAGGCGGCGAAAAAGCATTTTTTTATCCAAACAAGGCTGATTTATCGGAGCTTTCGCACCGCGAATAAAAGCATCAACTAATCACGTTATGCAAAACGGGTTGAGTTGCGTCTATATTTATGAAAACAACCACATGGAGGTTTTGTAGTCCGAACCAAGACGGCAAACTTTATTACTCCTTTCAACCTTGACAAACGCAGCGCATACCAGATCCACTTCTTCCGTTCTTTCCTTTCACAATAAAAGCCCTAGGCATATAATACTTGCAGAAGGGTATTTTGCATTTTATGTGTCGTTTATTCGTCACGCCCCCGGTGTGTAAAGGTCTTTTTATGCTACAGCGGCAATTTAACAAGTAGGTCTCTTGAACTTCCAATAACAGTACTAAACAATTCAAATGGAGGGTTGCCTAAGCACAAATGTGAAGACATTTTCAAAATCGGTCAAACCCTTTGGCTAAAAAGTGAGTTTTTGTTATCATACTATATCTAGTATTTGGAGACATGATGGGAATACTGTTTTTGCAACAGACTCCATTATATTTTAGGAAAAAAACAGTCTCCCCATGTGCCCAAATACTAGATATAGTATCATAGCAAAATGTCTGTATCTCCGAAACTACAAGGAGCACAATAAAGTATTTGGGATCTATGAACTCATAACAAGTTGAATGTTAAAGATATGCACACATATGCAGTGTAAAAAATATTTCACAAGGAAAACATTTGATAAAACATAATGTCAGCGTTTTTCCTCATTTTCAAAAATCCTGATTTTGACTATTAATAAAAGAATGATTTTTCATGTAATCTGTTGTAAGTTGTTATTTTTCGTGACAACTATCAAATTAATCATTTTTATGCAGTGGCAGTAGTCACAGGTAGCTGTTGGACACAAATCTATCAGTGCTGACCGACACTTTCCATTCACGGTTTCCAAGGTGAGCACCTCTTTATATTTGAACTCTAAAACCACCCACACATACTTCCTCGCACAATTACTGTAATTGTTTTGTATTACATAATCAGAACTGTTTGAAAATAAGTGAAATTTGTCTGAAGAGCGTCCTACCTTGGCAGCCATGATCATGGAGGAGCCCCCGCGGACTCCGAGGATGGGGAGGTGGGTCTGGGCTGATATGAAGTCGAGGATTTGAGCGATGGCCTCCTGGTCGGTGTCGTCCCCGAACACCACGCCCTGCAGCCAGTGCTCCGTCATTAGGTCACAGATGCTCTTGATGATGCTTTTAGGGTCCGTCTCATTCATGGTCAGCACCTCCACGTTGGGCGCCATGTGCAGGAAGTCCTCCTTCTCTCGGGCCCCGGCCAGCGCCACGTCGCTGGAGTTGCCCACCAGGACGACGGCGATGCTGAGGCCGCGCAGCATGTTGGGGACGGTCATGTGGTGGGGAGGGGGCTGGGGGATGGGGACGTAGTGGCCGCCGCCGCCACCTCCTCCTCCTCCGCCTCCCCCGCCCTTCTCTCTCCGCGAGTGGCAGGCCGGGGGCAGGTAGAGGAGGCAGAGCAGCAGGAGAAGGAGGGAGAGGCGGTGAGAGGCGCTGGTGTGGCAGTGGAGCGACGGAGGTGGGGGTGGGCGTAGGGGTCGGGCTCGCCTCTCTTGCTCCTGGGCGACCGAGGGGGCGGAGTAGGAGGCCCCTGCTTGGCCGCGAGGCGTGGAGGGGCAGCGGCAGCCGCAGACAGGCATGGTGGAGGAGTGGGAGAGTAATACCTGGAGAGACAGAGGAGGAGGAGGAGGAGGAGGTAGGAGGGGTAGGCAGAGATTTGTGGGAGATGGAGAGAAGGAAATAGAGGTTAACATAGCACCATGCAACATTGATTGAATAAAGTGAATTGCCGAGAGGCTACATGCATCATATGAATCAGTGCATATCAATGTCAGTCCCCAGAAATGGGGCACTGAGGGGAGAGAATGAAGGAGGAGGAAACCACACAAAGAGGGATGAGAGAGGAGGTCACACTTGACACACATAAATAGTGCATAAACACACACAGCGATACATGGGACGATGGCGTATAGTTTACGTATAATCTCACACGGATCAATAATTCATGTGGAATGTTCTGAAGCAGCATTATGGTATGTATTATAGAGGATATAAACTCTCCCTCCAGATGACACGTTGGCTTCTTGACAGGGGAGGATGGGAGAGGAGCGAGGGAAGAGGAGGAAGAACGAAGCGAGTAGGATCAGGAATGCAAATGAGAGAGAGAGAGAGAGAGAGAGGGCAGATGGAGGGAGAGAACGGCTCCACGCCAAACTCCGACTGACTGACAAACTGTCTGGAGCGAGATGAGTGACACGCCAACCCGAGACGCAGACAAACTGACTGACGCCGAAATTGATTAAGTGATTGACGGCGGAGGCGCTTGGAGCAACTCGCAACACTTTGATATGATACCCGGTCTCCTCCCTCACCCCCGTTGGCCTAGTTTAGCGCTCGCAGACGTTCGCCGTCCATCCTTCCACCTCCCCTCCCACGTTCTACTTGACCATATCTCTCTCTCTCCAACTCCCTCTTCTCTGTGCTTATTTATAGAGCTTTTCATTAATGGGGATGCAGAGGAGAGGGGAGGAAGGGGCCATGTGGGCCGGTGAAAAAAGGGATCCGGAGAAGACGAAGAGAGCAGCGAGGTGGGACGGCAACAACAACACGGCTGGAGACAAACAAAGACATGAAAAAGACGCTTTCTGAGAGAGATGTGTGTGTTCTCTATATGTTTGCATCTGAGTGTGTGGGAGAGCATGTTTCCTCTTTTGAGTTTATCAGTGTATAGTCGATGTAGGTGTATAATCGGTGGGAATAGATGTTCACTTTGGTTTTTGTGGGCAGAGATACCCAGGACATCGGGGGGTGTAGTTGCTCATAAACTTGTTCTGACAGTGTATTGTGTGTATATCTCGTACATGACTGCCTTTAACAAGGCAGATGGAAGGTACAAAGAAGAACAAAAACACTAAAACAATAACTGCCCCGCAAACGCTGACAGCTAATAGGACAGGAAATGACAGAGAGGAAGAAAAAGCGAGAAGGAGATTGAGAGAGGGATAAAGGGACGTATGCAGAGATGACAGAACAACTTCTTTAGGGAAAACTAATTGCTGGAGGTTCGTCAGCTCTAATTACAGGTCCCTGTGTTAATAGTCAATTGCGCACCGCTCTCCGGGAAAGGATGGAGAGGTGGGAGGGAAAGGAATGGAGGGAGGGATGATAAGAGGCACGAAGGAGACGGAGAAGAAGAGGAGGTGGGAGGAAACCAGAGAGAGACGGAGAGTGTAAACCGAGGAGGACCTTGGTGAGACGCCAGAAAGATGAGAAAGAGGGATGGAAAGAGAGGAGGAGGAAAGACAAGAGAGGAGAGAGAGTCACAGAGTGAGACAGAGAGATGCCCTCTTTGAATCTGGACTTCTCTGGCAGCACTCTGTTTCCATGGCAACAATTAAAATAGGCCTACATGCGCACACGTACAGACACAGATGATGGACACGGAGATACACACCGGCACAAACACACTTTTTTGCAATGAGCATTGATCATGTAAATGCAGCGATGTAGTCGCTCCGCTGTGCCTCCTTAAAGAGCCGAGTCCTGTCACACACAGATTAACATAGAGACCTCTGACACATTTCACACGTGAACACACACACGCACACACACACACAGAAAACACACTCTGTTTCATGCATACTCGCTACTAAACTCGCCATCTCCCTCTCCTTATCACACACATTTCGCCTGCAGCCGCGCACACACACCCCCGGGGTACAGATTATATTAGCCAACACACTGTGTAACTCCAATGATCATTCAGAGCGATGAGGTCATTAAAAAGTCCCATAGTGAGTCAAAGCGCGTCTCATAAAGAAACACAAAAGGCGCGTATTAAACTGGAGATTACACGAGCGAGGTTGTGACACCAAATGACCCTGTTTCCCCGTCAGCCGGCCCACGCGTCTCACCCACCATTTGCTCTATTAGCCACACCAGCGCACACAGCAGTCATATCAGTTACACATGGGTGGACCGCAGATAGCCTCCACCAGCCCAAGACCCCCGAGGTACAAACCCCCCCCCCCCCCCAACACACACATACACACACACACATACACACACACACATTTTACTGCTTTTCCTCAACCTTTTTTATTTATGGGGAACGTTTTCTGAATGTATATGCAAAAACACATTTCATAAAGTGGGTGCATTTATTTAAAAGTTTGTGCATACATTTAAATAAAATGTAGAAGAAAAAAATTGTTTGTGGGCGCTTCTCGCTGATCTCATAGCCTCACAATCACCTGTTATTCTGATTTATTTAACAACTTAAAAAACATGATGTATTGGTGCCTTCAAATGAAACTCCTGAGCTCGTGGTTACAACGTGGGAAGTCGTGTATGCTATACGCTTGGAGTTCGAGCGGTTAAGTCGTGAGAACACCGCTGCTAAGCAACGTCAATATTCACGTTATTGTCGGGGAAAAAAGCATCCCTAGGTATTATGTATTAAGAGTTTAACATTCAAATACTAATCTGCTTCATCAGGACCGTGTGGGTGTTTGATTGACAGTGAGTGGCCTGGCAACATAAGCAAAACAACCCACCAACTGTCATCACATTCAAACATTGCTAAACCGTGATTGGCGCGTGGAAGCACATCGTCTTTCTGCAACTGAGCCCTGCCCACCTTAAACCAGTGAGAAGAGCTCAGACAAAAAATATGAGCACACACATCTCTCATGTGAAATAACCAAAAGTGTTTCGAAAATTGTATTTTTGTGTCGGACCCCATCACTTATTGTAAGAAGCTGATGTGTTTTCAGAGCCTGTAAGACATCGCTGTGGGCTCTGGCAACCTTTGATGGGAATTCTTTGCTATTTACTGACATTTTCAAACACCAAACAATTAAGACCCGCAATTGATAAAAATGATTAAAAATCCCTCCAAAATACCACATTAAGACACCAAGACCTTGAGGAACACCACAGAAAAAGCCATGCTGTGATTTGGTATCAAAAACTTTTGACATTTGGAGATTTCGGCAAGAATTGCATTTTTCAGCGATTGCATGGCGAGCACTTCTGTTCTGGAAACTGCTCAGAAATACCCCTTATTGTCAATCTAGCTAGGAAAGCCATCCATCCTCTGAATGCTCTAGGTCTCTAGTGTGTGGTTGTGAAGTTTAATGAGGCTGTGATTATCCTAGAGGTCACCACAGGTCATTTTATACAGTGAGGTCAAGTCTAAAAAAAGGGTCTCACTATATGAAATGGCTATTATGTGGACTAACATCATCACACATGAATACAATTGAGCTTATTGGATCCACAAGAGTCTCAGCTTTACAGTGATACCCAATTTATGTAATTCCAAGACTGTTTAGCGACCCCAGTATGCAGTAATCATTTTTAGAATACAAATAACACATTTATACTGCATGATTTTTGCCGAAAACTGCATGTGATTATCATAAAGTGGGCATGTCTGTAAAGGGGAGACTCTATTGCCTGGTTATGATTGCTTCAGCCTCTGCTATACTGTACAGATGCAACGAGGCACCGGCCAATTAGGTAAGAACACAGTGTTTCAGGTAGTTACCCACCCCAACCAAACACAACCAGGTACTAAGTGGGCCCAAATGGACAATAAACGGGGTAATAGTCACTAATGAACGTCAAGGCTTACATGGCTCATATTGCTGTAGTGGAAAGTTGACGGAGCAGGGGATATGAGGCATGACGCAGATATTACAGCTCTGTAATTGGCCACACTCTCTCTCTCTCTCTTTTTTTTTTGTTTTTGTCAGCTATAAATCACACAATTATAACTAGCAGGGAGTTTACAGTGGATCTCTGCATGTGTCAAATGCAGACCAACGATTAAGACGGCAGGTCATGATGTGGTCCTGTATGGAACAAACACATACAATCAGGAACATTGGCTTTCCAGTCAATCAAAATATCTAATACAAGTGAACAAACAGGCGCCGTATTGTTCAAGTTTTGTATTTAATATACGTGACTGAGCAGCACTCCGTTCCGATCACAAAGTACTCTGCTCTGGCAGTAATAAATCCACACAGGACAGAAAGCATTACTGCCGAGAATGGTTTGTGCGCTTGTGGGCAGTAGAAATGTGTGTGTGTGTGTGTGTGTGTGCAGTTGATGAATTTAGTTTGAAAGGTTGTGAACAGCGCTAGCAGTGGCTTGCTCTCCCTAATGCATTTTTAGAAGTGACATTTATGTTTTTTTGTTCCAATGAAAGCTGGCAGGAAAAAAATTTAACCTTGGCGCTAATCTTCAGCGACGAGATGTCTTTTGATTTGAAATTGATTTCGACGGCGAACGGCACCTGACAATATTAAAAACATTCCTCAGTCCGCGGTAGCATTTTGCGAAGGCGAGCCCCTGCTGGCCCCGGGGATGTGACCGGGGCCACGGCGCTGGGTCGCTGCACCACATACTGATGAGGAGGAGAAATCATCTGGATGCTGGAATCGCTGCCAAACCTTCGATATATATATACGCGAGAATATGAAAGAAAAATGCTGTGAACTCATTATAAACTGCTCTGATAGATAAATATTCATGCAGCCTGTCTGTGCAGCCTGCTGTGGAGGTGGAAGGTGGCGTGTGAGTGTGTGTGATTATGTGTTTGGACCTGCGTCTGTACATGATGTTCTGAAGCAGCCACTCACCAGCCCCCTCACCAAAGCAGACCAGCCAGGCTTTGCAATCACATGTTCATGCCGAGGCTCCAGGACCAATCTAGGGGGCATAATGGTGTCTATTTCCAGAGAGAGAGAGGGGACGTCGAAGCGCCCGTCGCTCTCCTCCTCCCAGATTCCCGCTTTCTCTCTCTCTCTCTCTCTCTCTTCCTTTCATTTTAACGCTATTTATCTCTTTCTCTCTCTGTTTTATCATTTGGTCTCGTCGAACAATGCTTCCTCTCAACTCTCCCACTTATCGCTCTCTTGCGCTCGCACTCTCTCATCGCCCTCTTCTCATTATGTGCTAAGTGTCAGGTTTGTCGATGGTGTTATTTGCATGAAAACTGGAGGACAAAGGCTACAGGCAATTTTTCACATTTATTGCCTGGGTTTGATATTTAGGAGGACAGCACAGAGACAATCTCTCTATATCTCTCTGGATGACTTCAAAACCGTCTACGGTGCGAGTACATTATCTTAACCGCCAAGTCGGGCGTGCTGCGGCGGCTTCATTTCTCCTTTTTAATTGAAATGAGAATGTCATGATGAGAGGTTCACGTATCAGAAGCGGCAGCGGCAGAATAAGTGTTTGAAAAAAAACGGCCCGTTACGTCAAACCCGCGCACACTCGAGGCTACTTAAGTCTAATTCTTTTGTCAGCGCTTGCTTCGTCATTTCATTATAAGGAATGAACAGATGAGGAGGGGGAAAACGTCACGTGTGGCTTTTAAGCGTTCTGCAGGGAGAAAGACTATTTTTGAATCTGATGTTGTTGAGCAGTTTGGCACCACGTTGTGCGTTTTCTTAGTGTTTCGAGGTTAAACCCTCAGGTGGCACCTCGCCCCGACCCAGAATGAGCGCTGACGGGTGATGAAAGAAAACGTTACCCGGACAACCTCTTTGACCACGCAGCAGCGAGACGTGGGGGCGGCTGATCACACACACACACACACACACACACACACACACACACACACACACACACACACAACCTGTGGCTCCGTGGTGGGTGGGAGGAAAAGAGAACAGGCCTAAACTGTTGTTGCCTTCAGTGTCTTTCTTCAAGACTTGTCTGAAGGGTTATTTCTCTTTTTATAGTTTGAAATTGGCTGTTATTGAAACGCAAAGAGCTGTAAGCAGAAATGTCTCCAGACAGATTTTGAATAGAGGACAAAAGACATTTAGTGTAATTCATATATTCAGAAAATGAATAGGTGGATAATTAGACATACAGATGTTTGTTATATATGGAATAATTATGGCGGGGGGGGGAAAGCAGCGGGGGGCAAAGTCACTGCCTGTGCATAAGGTCTATGATTACGCCTCTTCCTACTTTATTTATAAGTTTAGCCTGTGTGTGTGTGTGTGTGTGTGTGTGTGTAACCTGATGTACAGTGTTGAATCCTCCGGTCCCTTGCGGCTCTACGGCTCCCCTGCATGTCCGTGCCTCTGCTCTGGGCCTGAAGCAGCCATGATGAACAGGATGAGTGCTGAGTGAACTAACTAAACTCCCTCTGATATTAAAAACTCTCTCCAGCTGCTGCTGCTGCTGCTGCTGCTGCTGCTGCTTTGGCCCCGGTAAGAGAGCTCAAACACTCATCAATACTATCCACAGGTCATTACTTTATTTTCCAATTCAGCCTGGCAGAAGAACGAAACGCGCTTCAGGCACCATCTGGAACAAATTATTGATTTGACATTATTTTTGTTTCCTCTTTTTATGTATGCACATACAGTATGTACAGTAGGTACTTTTTATATAAATCTGACTGTTTTATTTCTATATATTTTATGCAGTATGTAAGTAAGTATGCAGGGATTTGCATTTGCTTAAAATGAGGATGTTCATATGAGTGCCAAGATTTGATTTGATGTTGTTCATCAGCTTTAACGCATCCAAATGTCAGGCAGTGATCTGTTTAAATGTATGTGCAGATTGGATATGGTAAAGAACAGTACAGTACTGCTCTGGTAAATACTAGTGGTGGGAATCACCAGATGCTCCACGATATGATATTATCAGGATATTTAAATCACAATACAATGTTATTGTGATTTTAAACATTTTGCGATATGCTTAGATATGCTGAGTATTGCGACAAGATATATTGTGATATATTACCTTTTTTTCAACTGCAAATTATGTTCACATCTCTTTTATCTAATAAGTACAGCTGTCAAAGTTAACGGGATAACGCATTAACGCAAATTCGTTTTTACGCCTCTTATTTCTTTAACACATTAACGATCGGTCGGAGGTTGTAGCGGGCTCAGTTTTAAAACTAGAGTGAAGATACAGGTATTATATGGACCTGGAAAACCTAAGGAATCTATTGTCATACTAGCTTGTCGCAAAGGAGCCTAAATAACGCTCCAAGCTTGCGCTCAATTTTGGCGAGGAAAAACTGGCATGGCCATTTTCAAAGGGGTCCCTTGACCTGAAAATGGGTTCTATGGGTACCCACGAGTCTCCCCTTTACAGACATGCCCACTTTATGATAAATCACATGCATATATAATAAAAGATCGATACTTGACGTCCGTATATCAATACAATTTAGAAAATACTACGGGTAGCTGCACATGACACACTTCAGAGATGTGACAACTCTGATATGTGTGATTTTAATAGTTTTCTTTCAATATGGTCCCACAGTCTGAGGTAAAGTTAATTAACTGAACTGAGCTCAAGGGTAGCATCGGGTACTACTTTGTGGTCAACTTAATACCTATATTTATTAAAATGATGCAAATGATTAAAATTCCTAAATCAGCAATGATGTGAGTATGCAGTAGGCTACCGTGTTTTAAAATAGCAAGCAACGATAAATAAAAGGTAATAAAGGTGTACTTTTCATTAAGTGCGATGTGCAGGAAGATGCCAAGAGACGGGCGGGGGCAGGCAGTGGGTGTATTTATAAAACCATTATTAAATGCATCATAATTCCTAAAGTTTACAAGAAATTGTTTAGGAATGGACTTTATATGACAGGCTCTATTTGATCCATACTCTTTGGCATACAGTCAAAGGTGTTAACAGTCTGGATGAGATGTAAGGTAAGCCAAATCATGCCGCTTTCCCCAATTACCATACAGTATGAAGTGTCCGTCCTTTTAATGAATTCATAAAATTATGAGGATCATAAAATTCCAGCTGGCCCCCAGCCAAAGCTCTGTGTGACTGTATACAAGAAGCAAAAACCCAAATTAACAACTTAAAGGGCCCTGCCTGAACGGACACTGGTACAACTATGCTGTGAGTTGTGAGGCAGAGCTGGGGGTGCGTTCCAAATCACATACATTTTCTTTTTACTTTAAGTACGTACAGCAGCTGCCCTTATAAAGTGTGTACTGTTGCATGCAGTATGCATACAATTGGGACATACTACTTTGTCATAACATTGCGCCTTGAACTTTGACCCTCTTACTCATATATCCGCTGCGCAGACGATTGTGGGTCAGCATAACCAGAAAAGCATGCTGGCTTGCATACTGCAAAATGCGACCGGATGTAATAGGACATCCTGGCAGTGTCTGATATTAGCACACGCCACCCGCTAAATGGTCGTAAATTGTTGGCAGTGGCGGATAAAATCATCAGGCCATCCGCCACTTTGGCAGGCGGGGAAAACGCTAGAGATGGGAATAGAGAATCGGTTCCTAGTTGTCTGATTTCTTGGCGTGTCATGCCTCCGTGACTACTGATTCCTCTTCGATGCTTACTAACAGTTGCACATGCACAATGATGCGTACGCACGCTGTATCATGTTTCAGTTTGTTTGGGACCAGCACAGTCCTGCTTGGCCTAATAACGGAGCTACTTACGTTAACAGAGGTGCCATTAAGTTATATTATGAGGCGTTCAAGCTCTGCTCAGGAAAAATGACTATTGGGAGAAGGTAAATCACAACGTTATCATGATGTGTTCAAATGTAATCTCGTAAAATAAGTTTTGGCAAGGAACTTAATTAAATACAGGAGATGTTTTCACATCAATATAAAATACATACATTATGTTTAATTTCCGCACACTAGCTCTAAGCAGCGTATAATACATCATTAAAACTGCTAATGCTAAGATTTTATTTTTAATCAAAGCAAATATTTAAATACTCATAATCATTTGAATTGTGTGTTTTGCAAATAGTCACAATAGATGACAATAACAAAGTACAGTACAGTAGTACTGGTAAATAGGGCTCCCCCAGAAGCTATGGTGTAATTCAAAACACTGTAATTTACCATGCATATAATGTTTTTATGTCAAATATATCAAACATTGAATGACATCAGATCTAATATGATATAATTTCAGACCCTGCATCCTGGTATATTTGGTATAGTGCTTTTGACATACTATGTATTGGGACATACTAAATCTTTTTCTGGCATCCTCAACAGTATAGTAGTATGGGTATTGGAACGCACAGCGGGTGTCTCGTCTTCTAAACAACACGTTTGATCCCAAATATTGCACCCAATTGTATAACCACAATGCAGACCCGCTGCCCGAGCTCCCAGCAGCTGTTCCTGGCAGCGTACTGGCCACGGAGCTGCCCAGCGAGCTCCCACAGGACACATCACAGTATGAGGGGAAGAGTAAGGCATCGCCAGAGCCCCGGACTCACTTGGCTAATTTACTGTGCAGATGACGCAGTCCCAATGTGAAGCGTTTTCTCATCGTTCCCTGAGATGTGGCAGCTGTTGAACGGGTAAAAGCGCCTGCAGCTGTTTGATGATGTGCTGGTCCTGCAGCTGAGGAAGTCACACGCGGGGGGATGATGCATGATCGACTTGCTCGTCCACACACTCCCATCAAGCCAGAGGGGTCACACCGGAGTGATAACAGTTTTGTCTGGTCTCAGATGGCGTGTGCGTTTGTCCGAGTTGTGCGTCTTTTGCAGGCTTGTTGCAAACCGGTTTCCATCTACCATCAGCTGTTTGTTTTTGCATATCAAGTCTATAGACACAAAGACACTTACACACTTCAGACTGACAAATGTGTTTTGACAACACTCAGGGAGATAAGCACTTGGTCTCCAGGATCTCTCCCAGGGACACGTTTTCTATTTACACCTACTCCGCGTCGCAGAACAGACGCTTAATCTTCCCCATGATTTGTGGCTTCAGACCTGAAAATCACTCTCTCCACTCTTTACCTCTTCCAACCTCACTTCTCTTTCTGCTGTCCTCGCCTTCTCTCTCCTCATCTGCCTTGCATCAGTATTAGTGCCTCAAGTCCATGTGTCATTGTGAAAGACCTTTACGGGAGTGTTTATACGCGTGGAGTTACGCAGCAGACTCCATTGTCTGCTGAGAGGTAAAGCTAGGGATAGGAAGAGCGCCGCGCATCGAGTGACCCTCATGCCAATAACGGCACTGTAATCACTTTAAATGTGTTTTATTGTCAGCTTTTCACAGATTAGAGCCACAATAATCTGTCCTCCTCTATCCATCTCATTCCAAGCTGTTATTTTTGGCACCAGGGTTCTGCCTTTTTGGATTAGTAGGTGTGGAAGTGTTTTTTTTTTCTTTGTGGTTTATGTGTGTGTGTGTGTACTGGTGAGAAACAACATGGTTGTACAGCAAGGTATCTGCAATGCTCTATTGTGGAGGGGGGAATAATCTGGAGTGGATGTTGCGCTGGATCGGTTTCTTAAAAGAAGATACAGTGTGGCTGCTGCGTGCTCAGAATCGGCCTCTCTTTTTGAGTGGAAATCAACATTTCATGGGTATGCTTGGATAGAATACATCAAAACCCAAGCCCTGATATATGCTTGAGCAAGAACACGGCCTAATCCGCTACTGTACCGTGTGTCTGCCACGTCTGCCAGTACAACACGCACATTACTAACCCTACAAAAGGAATGAGCATGACGTGTGTATACAGGAAAACTCCATAAATTCTAAGGAACTTCTACACAAACGCGTCATTTTTTTACACAAATACACCAATGTTGTAGACTTTCTAATAACTAAGCCACAGCTTGATTATTTGCTCGGCTAATCACCCACCCGTAATCTCTTACAGACCCATCTAATTCACACCAACTCTGCAAACACCCTGTAGGAAAGCTATCTCCTCCCTCTCACCCCCCCGAGGCTGAATATTGACTGATGACTTTCATTTTCAGCTCTCAATTCTGCTGCTAATTTTACACATTTCAATTAATTCCAGCAGGTATTCTTGCACGGGACCTGCTATGATTAGAAGCAGCCGGAGGATGGGTTTCACTGCCATTTTCACTAGGAGCCCCATAATGCAAAAAAAACGCAGAAAGAGGCTGCGCATATCTCCAGCCTTTTTTTTTTTTTTTCGGGGTGTTGTTTTTTCGCATGATCATCACAATTTTCTTGCAGACGTAAGGCTGTCACGGCTGTCTCTCTCGCGGTCCTCTCCGGCGCCTCTCCGCTGCGGGATGATGATGAGGCTCCCCATAGGGATAATGGCATCTACGAGCGTCTCTCCGACGGATGTCCCCCGGATTTAATCCCACCCAGCGCTCAGCCTGGAGAGAGAGAGAGACGCGCGCCTCGGGAGAATAACAGCAGCGCTACACACAGACCCGGACAGACGTTGCCAGGTTTGCCGGCTCGACAGGCAGCAGCCAATGAGATACACGAAGAGACAGTTAGTCAGACTGGCCAGCTCACCAGCAGACATCCAGCAGGAACTGAAGCAGACAGGAACAAACACACAGGTGAACACCTAAGCATGGGTGGCACCAGAGTCAAACTGGTCTCCACAACGCTAAAACAGCTTTTCTAATCCGAGAACAGTGTGACAGGATTTCTACTGAAGACATGCTACTGATAAAAAAAGATGTATGTTCTGTTTGAGCTGATAATACACCAAACCACCCTGGATAAAAGCAGCTTTTTAAAGCATCTGTTGAAGGAGTTCTTTCTCTCTTGCTCTCATCCACAATAACAAGGTCAGCACAAGTGGTCAGCCTCACAATGACAACCTTGCAGCTGGTAGAAATTCAATGTCTTGCTCAAGGACACCTCTACAGGTCAGGACTGCTTTAAAGACACGCAATCATAGTTCCCCGCTGTGCCAGCCTTCTGCCACATTACATGACTTTAAGATGCTAATCAGTGGTGAAGTATAGTTTAGTACACATCAATGCAGAACATCAATAGAGATGAACTCCAGGCAGAGACTGTCTAAAACCCAGCAGCTACAATACATGTCTAACTGTGCCTGGAAGATGATTATTTTATTGTGATTAATAATTATGTTATCTTTTTAATATTGATTTATTGTCTGAAATGAATTGAATAATTGTGTAAAAATCAAATTTTAGCACCTAAATAAACTCGCAAACACATGGATAGCAAGTCAAATCATCAGAGTATTTGCATCTGAAATGCAGACACATGATAAAAAATACAACCCTGCACTTGAACTAACTTTTCAAACAGCTCAGTGATGCACCGACAGCAAACAGTTTCCCTATAAATATTCATGGGTGCATATATAACCAAATGGTGGCACCGACTACGGGGAGTAGTGTAAAAGATGATCTGACTCCAGCTCGGGGTCAGGAGACCTCCAGAGCCTCGCTGCGCCTGTCGCCATGACTACACGGAGGACTCCATTTACAGCGACACACAGTCGGCGGAGGGAGAGATCGCTCCAGTACCTTCAATTAGCAGCCCATTATCATTCATGAGTTTGTTTGTGCAAAGCTGTAAGATTGAATTCCAGTTAGTGCTTCCTCCCTTGCTCTCGCCTGCTGATATAATGTAAAGGGGAGGAGACGCGGCAGCACGTACAGCGGTCGGCCCTGTCCGCCGTTTCCAGCTCCGCCGCCGCCGCGCTCCATCGGGCTAATTTCTGCTCCGCCGAAGCCTGGCTCATCCCCGTATCTCCCTAGGATGATGTCAGTTGTGCTTGCAAGACACGCAAAGGTCATAAATTAGCAATAGGGCCCCTTGAAGGAGACATGCTGTTAAAGCTTCAACCTGGTGGTACTCCTAAGAGGAGCTTTTAAGACTCACTGTTTTGCATATAAATATATTCATAGATTTGGGTTTTATTTATTTCATTTGACAGTATAGCGCTGACGTTGTCGTCGCTGTCCCCAGCTGCTCCTCTTGTAGTTTTCTATCTTCATGAATTACATAAAAAAAAAAAAAAAACGGGAGACATTTTCATTGTTTATCTCAGACGCATCCAATATGACCAGTGGACAAAAGCATAATACTGACTGCTCTCTTTCTTCTCTGCAACCCAACAACATGTTTCACTTGTTGTGACATAATTAAAGGAGTGGTAGTGTGTGGTAAACAGGGCCCACTGGCCTACTGTAGTAGCTCTAGTGGTGTGTTTGTGTCCTCCCGGCTGTTTCGTGTGATATAATGGTGTTGACCCCAGTGGCGCCAGACCCTCCATATTGAGATATTAAATTTATGCAACCGCTAAGCTCCTCAACTATTTCACAATAATGTTCAGCCTTCAGTCGCCGTGCGTGGCCACGGCCTGCTGTGGACGTTCTCGAATTTCTGGTGGAAAATTGAACAGCGAGCAACGAGAGAGAGAGAGAGAGAGAACGAGAGAGTGAAGAAGACAGAGAGAGACGGAGAGAGGAAGAGTCAGAGGGGAGGGGGGGGGAGAAGAAGCGAGCCCTGTATATTTTATTCAGTGGCAGCGGAGTACAATTCATAATCAGGGCCGACTGATTCACAGTTTTAATTAAAAAAGTAGCCTTATAGCGCCGGTGGTAACATCTTGATTTATGAAAACCCGACCGCAGGCTCCCATCCACCAGAGAGAGTGAGTCCACCGCGGAGGAGGCGGCGGCGCAGGGAGCGGAGCGGAGGGGATGCTAACACTCACGAGGAGAGGAAGTGTCTCGTTTCTCACAGCAAGGTGGTTGGCACTGTGGGCATATAACACGCTATAAGTGTGTCGGTGTGTGTGTGCGTGTCTGACAAGCATATGTGCCGGTCTGTCTAAGCTCAAGCCCGACCGATATATCGACATGGGCGATATCATAGGTTGATTTCAGTATCAGTGTATAGGTTGGCTAATAAGTGAGAGGAAATTGCAGTAAAGAAATGTCAAAGACATGTTTGAGGTCATCTGGAAACGCCCTAGGGCTGGAGTGGACTGATGTGCACCTTTCAAAGGCTGTCAAACTATTTATTTAGTCAACTGTGATAGTTTCAATTAGGGCTGTCAAAGTTAACGCGATAATAACGCGTTAACACAAATTCGATAAAATAATTCAATAACGCCGCTCATTTCTTTAACGCATTGACGCAACTTGCGATTCTTAGGTTGTAGCGGGCTCAGTTTTAAAGCTAGAGCGAAGATACAGGCATCATATGAAACTACAAAACATAAGGAATCCATTGGTACCAACCAATGGTATTCATACCAACTAGTATGTCATACTAGCTTATCGTGAAGGAGGCTAAATAATGCTCCAAACATACATTACATTTTGTCGAGGAAAAACTGCCATGGCCATTTTCAAAGGGGTCCCTTTAAGCTCTGACCTCAAGATGTGTGAATGAAAATGGGTTCTATGGGTACCCACGAGTCTCCCCTTTACAGACATGCCCACTTTATAATAATCACATGCAGTTTGGGGCAAGTCATAGTCAAGTCAGCACACTGACACACTGACAGCTGTTGTTGCCTTGTTGTATACTTTTGTATAGTGGGAGGAAGTGGACACGTATCGTCCATCTATATATACGGTCTATGGTGTCGGCCCAGTCTGCATGTAAATGAGCAGCTACACTTGATGCATGCCTCTGACCTGATACACTGGAAAATAATTTTTAAAAAAAGACAGCATATAGGGGAATATCAGTGAAAAAAAGAAGATGGATAGGTGGTGGTATAGATATTGGCTCTAGAGTAAAAAGCCTGTTGGAAAATGGCCAGCGCTGCAAATTTAACCATGGCTGATGGAATTTGCTTTGGTCTGACAGTAATGTTAAGTTTATGTCAGCCCCTCCATTTAAATCACCACCATAACAGAATCCCCCTGATACAGAGAGATTTTAATTAAAAAACGGTGTGAGAGAGAGAGGGGAGATAAAATGCAGAGAGAGCATGACAGAAAAGAGGGAACGAGAGAGAGAGAGAGAGAGAGTGAGCATTAGATGAGAAAGATGATGCAGAGAGTGAAATAGGAGAGAACAGGGAGAAAAAAATAACAGAACAAGAGTGATTACAGGAGTGAGATAAGCGGGAAGTAAGAGCTCATTCTGCATTGGAGTGAAAACAGAAAAAGCACAGTGTGTCTCTACTTTCCTCATGCCTGCGTTTATTTTCTCACTGCAGTGTTCTAGGACTTCGCTCTGTGTGTGTGTGTGTGTGTGTGTTTGCGTGTGCATCTGTGCATGTGTTTTCGCTTCCTTCTGTGCTCTCCCGTTCTTCGTCACTCTCCGTGATTGATTTTTTAAGGTCTGGCTCACTCGCAATCACGACAGAAACCACAGAGAGAGAGAGTACGCGCACACACAGAAACACACACATTGACATGCGCACTGACCCGCCTCATACTGCCGCACACATACGAGCGCACGGGAGAAGGCTGCATCAATTTGAATGATGCATACGCATACTATGAAATAATCCATTTATGTATAAGGCACACATGGCCTCGGTGTTAAGTAATGAACATGCAGACGCTGTCTCTCAACGTTAACCATTCAGGCATATCCATACTGCCTCTTCAATTACACAACTGATTTATCACAAAAGACACACACTTAGAGGAAGACATGGCAAAACAGGGCTGGAAGAGCAAGTACGCGACAAGCATGTCTACAGTATATATATATATAATTAGAATTTTTTTTTATTATTATTTTAAAGGTACAGTGTGTAGGATTTGGTGGCATCTGGTGGTGTGGTTGCAGATTGCAACCAACTGATTACACCTCCGCTCACTCCTTCCTTTCCAAGACTGTGGGGATAACGTGAGCCGGCGAGTGCAAAACTGCCGTTCGCCTCGCTCAGAGGTCAACCTTACCATAATAACATTACTTTAGGAGCAACTGAAGTCAGACAGCGGCTGGCGGTGATCGCGGTTCAGTCGCACTCACCAGTCCGTTATGAGAGCCAATCCACCCACCCAACATGTGAAAGTATGCAGACAGAAAGAGAGAGTGACAGAGAGAGTGAGGGGAAGAGAAGGTGGAAACTTACAAAAATAAAGAGATTTTGGTAAAGTTTTTATGTTTTTAAACTACATTTTAGTCTTGTTGTTTTTCGTCAACGTTATTACATGTTTGATATCGTCGCAGTTAGCGTTTAATGACGTCGGTGTCGTCTCGTCATCGTCTTAGTCATGGAAAAAAGGTCGTTGACGAACATATTTCATCATAGTTGTCGTTAACGAAATTAACAGAGGTCCCATCTGAGCTACTGTAGAGACATGGTGGAGCAACATGGTGGACTCCGTGAAGAGGACCTGCTCCCTATGTAGATACGAAGGGCTCATTCTAAGCTAACGAAAACACAATTCATAGTTTAAGGAGATTATACACTAATGAAAACATTGTTATGAATATTATATTGCATTTCCGCAAATAGATCCCCCAAAATGTTACACACTGTTCCTTTAAAAGTGAATCCTTCCGCTGTCAGCAGACTGTAAAATTATAAGAATCAAAAAAGGTGCCCATACGTCGCCGTTGTTCATCTACAACACATCGTCAGCAGTTAACACGTGATACACACTTGTACGTGTGAAAACACACATATGCCAAAGGTCACCTTAAAGTCTTCCCTTCTCTCTACACACACATGCACATACTGCCGATTGCATCCCTTTTCTCACTCTTTTTGCACTACAGTATGCGCACAGACACATGCACATACGCGCACACACACACACACTGACTGGAGAACACGGTACGTAGATGAGAGCCAACGCTGCACTGTGCGACCGAGGAGACAGTATCTCATGTCACCCTGAGGGTTTCCCCGCTTCATAATAGATATCAGACACTTGGGCAACAGTTACAGATAATGTCAGGGGGCAATTTTGTCGTGACAGATAATATAATTCCAGTGGACTTAAAATGTAATATATTATCATGCTGGAGTCAAAACAGAGCTCGCCCTTTACCAGTAGAAAAGTGCTCTTATTTTCCCATATTTGAACGTTGGCTCAAATATGAGACTTTACAGCTGCTATAAATAAGTGGCCATATCTATTACACATGCATGATGAAGGCTATCTTTGACATGCAAAGAGGCGATCCACTGCTGAGAATTTCACATATTGAAATTAGGGCTGATAACGCGTTAACGCAATCGATCTACCGAAGGTTGTAGCGGGCTCAGTTTTAAAGCTAGAGTGATGATACTGACATCAGATGAAACTGGAAAACCTAAAGAATCCATTGGTTATACTACATAAATGTCATAAAGGGCTTGTAGTGAAGGAGGCTAAATAACGCTCCAAACTTACGTTAAATTTTGGCGAGGAAAAACTGTCATGGCCATTTTCAAAGGGGTCCCTTGACCTCTGACCTCAAGATATGTGAATGAAAATGGGTTCTATGGGTACCCACGAGTCTCTCCTTTACAGACATGCCCACTTTATGATAATCACATGCAGTTTGGGGCAAGTCATAGTCAAGTCAGTACACTGACACACTGACAGCTGTTGTTGCCTGTTGGGCTGCAGTTTGCCATGTTATGATTTGAGCATATTTTTTATGCTAAATGTAGTACCTGTGAGGGTTTCTGGACAATATTTGTCATTGTTTTGTGTTGTTAATTGATTTCCAATAATAAATATATACATATATTTACATAAAGCAAGCATTTTACCCACTACCATGCTGATAAGAGTTTTAAATACTTGACAAATCTCCCTTTAAGGTACATTTTGTAAAATGTGTGAATAATTTGTGATTAATCACGATTAACTACGGACAATCATGCAATTAGTCTCGATCAAACATTTTAATCAATTGACAGCCCTAATTGAAATGCATGACACTAAAAAAAGGTGCTTGTTGCATGTTTTTTGACTTCTTAAAGTCACATATGTTTTGATGCCTCCTATGTATCTTCCTCCATACATAGTTTTAGCATGGGACCTGTCAATAATCACCTCCATAATTGTGACCACTATCCACATTATGATCAAAACTGCGTCACATAACACTAGCTGTACAGCTAAGATAAATATTTTTGAAGGATTTATAGTTACAATTAAAACGCAAGAGAGCCTTATGAGACGAAACAGCTCGAGTGCTCAGTTCTGAGGATTATTATGGACCGTAGACGTCCTATAGACCTACTAGCCTGGGACATTTTAAGGCCGATTGCCTCTCTACCCCCCACCGGCTATTATTATACTATTAACTATATATTTAATGGAGCATCTCGGTGACCCAGCGGGCCGACGTGCATATCATGTATTTGCAACATTTTCCAGGTCTCTCTTAGGCCTGCTATGTTTATTATTATCTCTGTGTCCGAGGAGGAAATAAAATATGTAAGTCTTTTGTGTGGGTTCAGTTTTAAAAAGCCTTAAAGCACTTCCTGGTCGGGTCAAATCGACTTGGTATCAAGACATTGGCAAGCCTAGTAAGTCATTGATCATCACCATTCAATAAGAGAATTTAAGTAGAAAAGTACTCACACAATCTCTCTCTCTCTCACACACACACACACACACACACACACACACACACCCATGGTTAATGAGGGTGCCATCAGGGTCTGGCTGTGTGAGCGTGTTCTAATTGTCTTATCTTTCGAGGTGGCACATTCTTGGGCTGAGGCTTAATTTAACACCCAGTCCTCCTCAAGCGCTGGTGTTATTTACACCCCGCCCCATCACCGACACACACCTATACACACACAAACACACACCCCAGACTCGAACCCCAAAAAGTCCTCTTGTACCCTAGCCGTCACCCCTCTCTCTCTCTCACACCCATGTCATTGCTCTCTCTGTTCTCATCTTTCCCATATTGGGCCGTCACCCACCAACAACCCCTCTCCGCTCATGGTAAATTAATTGGCAAGCTGTTGTCATGAGATACCAACTGTATTAGAAAAAAGCACGTACTGATCTCGTTATTCTGTTTGTGTACACTACTACACAAAGAGCACACCTCTGACAGCACTGCAGAAACAAGAGTCCAAAGTGTTTAGCACCTTTAAAAACGGAGACGTTTCGGCTTTCCTCTGCTGTAGCTCCAACAGAAAACAGCTATACGTTCATTATTCTGACAGGAGACCATAAGAAATAATTGTGTCCCAAAATTTGATGAAGTCTGAAATAATGAAAATACACTACAGATGTCGTTGCCCGAAATCATAAAGTCCCATATCCATATTTGAAACGTATATGTCATGTTGCAATGTATCCTCGTACAACTGTTTGTATGATATCTTACAAAAAGTTATTCCTCATTTTGCTTTTTTCCTACGAATGTCCAGCAACACGTTACGAATGTGTCAATTTCCGCTCTAGACTTTTCAAAATAAACTTCCGTCTTCACAGGAAACAACTTAGGTTTAGAAAAGATCATGGTTTTTGGTTAAAACAACTCCAGAAGCGGCGTAACTTAAGTACGGAAGTTCAGGATGAATAAATCAACGTTGACTTCTGGTTTCACTCGGGGTACGAACACCGGTCTCTTTGGTGAAATGCCGTGTTTTTTTAGCTTTTTATACTTCCTGGTTTACGATTACGTGGATTACACACAAATTGATTTTGTGAGGTATATACGAATTTCAGTGCAATACTTTTCGTAGGTATAGCTACGAACATTAACGTGACCTGCAATCATCACGCCACAACTTGGGACAATCAGGATTTTTTTAAGCGTTTTTCTTTTTAGAAATGTGGCGGCGTAATGCAACAAGCCGTTTCCGATGTATTGTGGGTGATGCAATTGAGCTGCATCACTGCCCCAAGTTTTATCAAAAAACCTACCAGCGATGACTGAGATATTATGAAAAACAACTGACGTAATGCCACGCTTGCAGACTGATCTAGTAGTTTATTTTTCCAGAATTTTCACCAGTGACACAAAATGACAGTGTGTGGAAATTGATCCATAATTAACCCAGAAGTACAAAGTCTCTTGTCACTGTTTGTCAGAAGGACTTTTCACAATTGAACAGTCGGGAGCACTTACAGCATTTTCTTTCTCAAACTCCGGTTCGGGCTTTCAGAAATCGATGTGAGACGCAAACAGGAACAATTGACTGAATACAGAGAAGAGTTTAAAGGCTGCATGAGAGCTGCATCATCTGCAGGTGCATTGAGTTTAATCAGGCAGACTTTGACAAACCTATTATGTTTGTGTCCCTAACAATGGCTCACATCACAATCTCCTCTCTCTTCCTTTTGTCTGCCTGCCTAGTTGGAAGTATTACCAGCATCTTCCTGTTCTATACGAGACAGATTGGCAGATACAACCTATTCTTTCCCTTCTCCAGCCTCCTCTCTCTCTTTCTGTTTCCCTCTCTTTCTGCAGCCCGGTTGCCACATATTACAGATTTTGACAGCATACGCGGATGAGGTCCCTCAGAGATGCATTAGCTCCCTATTGGGAGTTCTTCTGCTAAACTCCTGGCGGGCATTTCTCCTTAACACAACGCAATCAATATCTTTTAATATTATCTACTGGCAAACAGAATCCCAGCAAAAGGCTGCAGGAGGCTCTGGGACAGACCGAGGCTGCAAGGCGGCCGTGAGGTTTGCTTTGCTTTACTGAGGCGACTGAAGCGAGGTGAGCATTAGTTATGACATCTCAGCAGCAGCAGCAGCAGCAGCAGCAGGGCCGGGAGACGCTGCCTCGCGTCCGGCTGATCTCCAGCTCTGCTCGCAGGAAGAGAGCGCACTCAGGGATGGTCGAGGGTCACTGCCCATACTTGACCATTTCATCTTTGCAACATCACAAAAACAGGCTTTTAGAGATTCTTTTTGTGTGTGGCTCAGCTGATGATGCACCGCCATCCAATCTGCTGGCAGGGGAGGCGTAGCTCACTCCTGGTAGAACGCCGTATCAAGGGAAAGTAATCCCTTTTCTGGTATAGACTGATTTATTGTCCGGCACAGCTTTCATAATAGGAAAGAAAAACGGAGGTTATGGAGCGGAGATCGAGAAAAAAAAAGTTTAAACGGCATTACTTAGTTGCAGCTTCTGCACAACAAGACATTGATCACATTCTGTAAGTATAACATTTATCACATCCCAAGACACAGGTGTTGTTATTGCAAATTAAAGCTGGATCGGCCCTTAAATCAACGACGACAACACCAAGCTGCTGTGAGTTGTACAGAGTTATGTAAAACCTACATTCATTCTGTACCACAACCAGACCGTATATAAGAAGTGGACGTAGTCACCGCGATGTCACCCATTGGTTTGTGGACTGCAATTTTGAAGCCTCAAGTTCAGCGTTCTGGCCGTCGCCTTCTTGTTTTTTTGCAACAAGAAGTGACATGAGAGGGTGGCGCTGAGTACAACTGAACGCTGAATAAGACATTTTTAGGTGACCAAGACGGTTATAATTAATTTTCATTAGGGATGCACCAATCCGACTTTATCAGTCTCGATATCGATACCGATACCTGGGCTTTAGGTATCGGCCTATACCGAGTAAGGATCCGATACCAGTGGGATCATTCTTTTACGTGTAAAGCAACATCAGGCTTGACATAAACATTGCTTTCCTAATTTTTTAAGACAATATATATATATATATATATATATATATATATATATATATATATATGTGTGTGTGATATACTGAATTGTTATTTATTATTAAAATAATAAATCATACACCAGTAACTTGGTAAAAAAAAATCTTCAAAATTAACAGGAATTACAATTCAAGTGTAAACCTTTTAAGTGCAGCAACAAATACAGGAATAAACTAATACAGGAATTAAAATTCCAGTATATAAGATATAAACATAAAACTGAATAGATCGGCCCAATTGTCACCAATATCCGATCCAGCTATTTAAGTCAGTATCGGCCCGATATCCGATCCGGTATGGGTATTGGTGCATCCCTAATTTTCATGAACTGAAAACACACTGTGAAAGGGTTAAAGTTGTAAGACGAAAACACAAACAACACCCAGACCGAACAACACCCAGACCGGACAACACCGTGGTAGCGACCTGTCAATCACAAGGTAGCCAGCACTAAAGTATACCCTGCTTTATGGTCTATTGGACTCTAAATGGGACCATAAGTTACTAAATGAACATCATGCTGTATTGAAGAAGACTTGAAACTAGCGATTGAGACCATAAACTCATGTTTACAATGTTTACTGAGGTAATAAATCAAGTGAGAAGTAGGCTCATTTTCTCATATACTTCTGTACAATCAGACCTCTTATGGCAACCAGAGGAGTCGCCCCCTGCTGGCTGTTAGAAAGAATGCAAGTTTAAGGCACTTCAGCATTGGCTTCACTTTTCAGACCCGGAGGTTGCCCACTGGCCTCCACCGAATAACACAATAATACAAGTTTTTAGAGTGAATCAAAGTTTTGTTGTGAGCCCCAGTATTATGGATTTCACTGCCCTTTGGACTGTACTGCTACAGTATACAAATAAAGAATCTGTTTGGTTTATCATTCGGCTGCAATCATCCTTTCTCTCAACTACACAGCAAAATCCTCCGACACTCTGCATTGTTAGTCCTCTAGGCATGAGCACAAGTGTTTCCTGTCGATCATTGCTGCGTTAAGATGCTGACCTGTGGCGTACACACTCACACTCACACTCACACACACACACACACACACCCCGAAAAACAAATCATTCACCCGCTTCAACAACACAACCTCTAGGTGAGGCCAGAAAACAACAAGTCAGCTGAAGCCGAGCGCAGAGCTGCTCTCTCTTCCAGACAGCTGCTCACATACCTGTACTGGCTTTTAGTCTATATATATATATATACAGACGTAGGCAAAGTTGTTGGTACCCTTCCGTTAAAGAGAGAAAAACCCACAATGGTCACTGAAATAACTTGAAACTGACAAAAGTAATAATAAATAAAAATTTACTGAAAATTAACTAATGAAAATCAGATATTGTTTTTGAATTATGGTTCAGCAGAATCATTTAAAAAAACAAACTAATGAAACTGGCCTAGACAAAAATGATGGTACCCTTAACTTAATATTTAGTTGCACAACCTTTCGAGGCAATCACTGCAATCAAGTGATTTCTGTAACTCTCAATGAGACTTCTGCACCTGTCGACAGGTATGTTGGCCCACTCCTCGTGAGCAAACTGCTCCAGCTGTCTCAGGTTTGAAGGGTGCCTTCTCCAAATGCATGTTTCAGCTCCTTCCACAGATGTTCAATAGGATTTAGATAAGGGCTCATAGAAGGCCACTTCAGAATAGTCCAATGTTTTGTTCTTAGCCATTCTTGGGTGTTTTTAGCTGTGTTTTGGGTCATTATCCTGTTGGAGGACCCATGACCTGCAACTGAGACCAAGCTTTCTGACACTGGGCAGCATATTTCGCTCCAGAATGCCTTGATAGTCTTCAGATTTCATTGCACCCTGCACAGATTCAAGACACCCTGTGCCAGATGCAACAAAGCAGCCCCATAACATAACCGAGCCTCCTCCATGTTTCACATTAGGTACAGTGTTCTTTTCTTTGGATGCTTCATTTTTGCGTCTGTGAACATAGAGCTGATGTGACTTGCCAAAAAGCTCCAGTTTTGTCTCATCTGTCCAAAGGACATTCTCCCAGAAGCTTTGTGGCTTGTCAATATGCATTTTGGAAAATTCCAGTCTCGCTTTTTTATGATTTGGTGTCCTCCTCGGTTGTCTTCCATTAAGTCCACTTTGGCTCAAACAGTGACGGATGGTGCGATCTGACACTGATGTACCTTGACCTTGGAGTTCACCTCTAATCTCTTTGGAAGTTGTTCTGGGCTCTTTGGTTACCATTCGTATTATCCGTCTCTTCGATTTGTCATCAATTTTCCTCTTGCGGCCACGTCCAGGGAGGTTGGCTACAGTCCCATGGACCTTAAACTTCTGAATAATATGTGCAGCTGTAGTCACAGGAACGTCAAGCTGCTTGGAGATGGTCTTATAGCCTTTACCTTTAACATGAAGGTCTATAATGTTCTTTCTGATCTCCTGAGACAACTCTCTCCTTAGCTTTCTGTGGTCCATGTTCAGTGTGGTACACACCATGATGCCAAACAGCACAGTGACTACTTTTCACCCTTTAAATAGGCAGACTGACTGATTACAAGTTTGAAGACACCTGTGATGCTAATTACAGGACACACCTTAGTTTAACATGTCCCTATGGTCAAATTATTTTACATCTTTTCTAGGGGTACCATCATTTTTTGTCCAGGTCAGTTTCATTAGTTTGTTTTTTAAAATGATTCTGTTGAACCACAATTCAAAAACAATGTCTGATTTTCATTAGTTCATTTTCAGTAAATTTGTATTTATTATTACTTTTGTCAGTTTCAAGTTATTTCAGTGACCATTGTGGGTTTTTCTCTCTTTAACGGAAGGGTACCAACAACTTTGCCTACGTCTGCATATATATATATATATATATATATATATAAACACAGAGAGACAGAATTATACAATAATCGACCTATTAACACAAATAGTCACACATATAATGAAACAACAGTGAAATGCATGCACACACGTATAAATATATGAATTAAACACACTAGAATACACTCACGTACAGACACAGACAATGATACACATTCACCTATATAGGACAGCAACTAACAATTATTTTCATGATTGACACATCTATTTTTTTTTTTTTTTTACAATTAATCCATTATTTTCTTAGTCCAGATGTTTTCAAACTGGGAGAGTTGAAGTGGAGGTGTGGAGGGAGAGACGTGAGGCTATGATGTTGCGTGAGATGAAAGAGAAGGACGGAAGTAATTTGGCCCGCAATTTGTATTAAAAAATCTGTACTTGTTCTCAGAGTCATAACTCGGTCAAATCTGAACACACAGACATGATACATCTATTTTTAGATTCCGTGCGACTACACTTTTCGAGGAAGCCGTTATCCCGATCCATAAAAACGTAAATAAACGTCCATAAACCCGTTCAGAAATCATAAAAAATACATTCCTTATAACTCCAGAACTTGCCTGAGAATCATCTCATTTTTAAGTTTTCTGCAGTATCAAAGTAACTCCGTGATAGTGGTCTGTACATCCATGGGTAAATTGCAAACAGGAACTGCTGATAGTTAATTCGGCATACTTTATGCCGGCCAATTTGCCAAACTGTAAACAAATATAGGTTAAAAATAATGGGTCAAGTTGTAGCCTCCAGCTATGGCAACATCCTTACTTTCTTGACCACAAGTCAAGGTGACGTCTTCTGAATGCTTGTTTTGATCGACCAACAGTCTAAATTCACTTTACAATGATATAAATTAGAAAAAAAGCAACATAGCCTCACATTTGAGAGACTAGAACCACTATACTATGTTGACATTTTTCCACGGTAAATGACTTAAAGGAACACCATGTACGATTTGGCGGCATCTAATGGTGTGGTGACAAACTGCAACCAACTGAGTATCCCTTCGCTCCCTCCTCCCTCTCCAAGACTGTGGTAATGTGAGCCGCCGAGTGCAAACCCGTGGTAACGCCGTTCGCCTCGCACAGAGGCCATCTTTACCGTAACAACACAACTTTAGGAGGAACGGAAGTCAGACGACGGCTGGTGGTACCACGGTTTTGCACTCACATGAGCGCAATTTCACAAGGCTGTAAGAGAAATACGGTGGCCTTCAGGTAACGTAAAACTAGAGCCAGTGTTTGGTTTGTCCGTTCTGGGCTACTGTAGAAACATGGCGGAGCAACATCGCGGACTCCATGAAGAGGACCCGCTCCCTATGGAGATATGAAGGGCTCATTCTAAGCTAACGAAAACACAACGATTCTTAGTTTCAGTATATTGTATACTAATGAAAACATAGTTATGAATATTATATTCCATTTCTGCTAATAGACACCCCGAAATGTTACACACTGTTCCTTTAAACAACTAATTCACTTTTAAAATGGTTGTCTATTAAACTCCTGTCGATCGACTAATCGTTCCAGCATCAGATCTACCCAACAACTGGAGCACAAACACCGACGGCACCCGACGCCTCCTCACAGCAGCATCTGAGGACGTGCCAGAAAATAACAGATGCCACCAAAGCAAATGTTGGAAGTGCAGCGCTCAGCTAATGACTGGATCTGTAGGGCCGTTTTCCAGGTGACTTATGTTACAGCTCCGCTGCTGGAGACGAGGATGAGTGAAGCTGTATTGATCCGCTGTTTTGCGACTCGATCGATGCAACCACACAGACCTTAGCTGTTTTCAGGTCGAGCTACAAACCACGTGATCTTACGGTCCAAATTCAATTAATATTAAATGATAATTCACCAGAGACATGCACTCGCCCTGCTCCTGTATCTTACAAGTTTATTCAATTACAAGATAATTGAACATCAGCGAAGCCGAGGTGTAACAATATGATTGGAATTCATTACAAAGAGAAACGTGCCGGGGCGGGTTGGCCGTGCCTGAAAAGTTTCTTTGAATAAGACTGAGTTATTGAATTAATGAGATATGCACACACACACACTGCTGTGCAATTTTTGCATATGGTGACAAATCAGAATAGAAAGCAGCACAGGCACATCAGAAGTCTTCCTGAGAAAACCCACAGCTGCACGCTCTCTATCGTCTACTCCCCGTCCCCAGAAACAACTACCAAAACACTTCCTCTCTTCTCTTCCTCCCTTTAAATCCTTTCCTCCTGTCCTTTTCTTCATCAAAAGCCTCCTAACTCCCCGGGTCTTGAATTTGCTCTAATTTAGAAAAACACAGTCGAAGGGAAAAAAAAGAAAAGACTTCCTCTTTCCACACCCTTTCTATAAAAAAAAAAGGCATGAAAAGAAGAATGATGTCAGTTATGAAAATTCTCCCAAAATAAGCACATAAGAAATACTCGCTATTCAGCTGAAGAATGCAACACCAGACTTTAAAATAAACACTATAGGAAGAAGACAGATACACCCAAGAGGTGCTCATTCATCTCACTGTTACGCTTCAATACGGAAGTCTGCCGTTAATTACATTCTGTACATCAGCGGGCACGAGAAAGGTGATCCGAAAATATTTCATACTTTATTTCACACATCAAAGACTGTACCTCGATTATAGTATGCTACCAGTTTTGGGCATTGGATGTGAATGATGACGTGGGCTCCAAGAGTCTAAATACGAGTCTGTTGTTAATTGGATTTGACTGAAAAATGAGCCGTGCTGCACTTAATTATGGCACTGAGTGGTGGTGATATAATGAGGGGCCAAAATCCCATTTAGGTTAGGTACACAAGGGCTGGAGATAAAAGCTTTAAAAAAAAAAAAAAAAAAACTCGAGACATTATTATTCTAATATGTCCTCATTTTAACCATTATTCCAATGGGTTTTTTTTTAAACAGTTTATGTAAGAGCAAGAAGCTTGCTGGACTTGAATAATAGGCCTAACAGACTAATAGTCTGTAACACAGAGTATGACTTTTTTTTGTTGTTAATGAGATTCACCGCCACTGTTAATTCATCTATATGGTAATGTTTTATGACGCAGGGCAATAGTAGGCAATGTGCAGCGTCAGCATCAGCCGAGGCAGCTGCTGTGACTTTCAGCTGGAACGACGGAGGGCCGAGGCTGAGGCACTTCATTACCAGGCAGCACCGTCGCTCTGCTGCTGGCTAAAGGCGGCGGCTTAAAGTAATAGCGGTAACTGTGTAATGGCAGTAGTGTGCTCACACAGCGTGTGCACAGTCCGTCACCCGCACATACCACAACAACAACCAGTGCCTGCCATCCCAAAAAAAAAACAAGAAGAAATTTGAGTTTCTCAATCTTGCTCCTCTGCACCGAGGCTCAGTCTCTTAAACGTCACGGCTGATTAATAGTGCATGGGAAGGGAGGAAAGGAGGGAGAGGAAGGGAGAAAGGTGGTAGAATTTGAGAGCAAGAAAAGAAAAGAAAGCTTAGGAGATGAATGTATGAGAAAACGATGGAATGTGCTGATATGATAATGGCCTCTCGTGGGCCCTTGTGGCAAACACATTTTACTCTGTAATTCTGTCCTGGGACAGAGAGAGAATCATGTCTTCTTTTATCTTATCACACAAAACATACCGTCTCTCCCTCCTTCATACGGCACAACAGAGCATGAACGCAAACCAAATGGTGACAAAAATCTCACTCAACAAATCCTTTAATTGCCTGATCAATGCCTGTAGAGCCATGCAAATTAAGCCGATAGTCGATAGGGGGGTAGGTCGGGGTTGAACGTCCACACGCTGACGCATGCCACTGATCAAAGTGCACACTGCGCTAAAAACCCAGGATTAAGCCACTTCATCTGTAGGCTCCACCTTGAACCATTATCCTGACCCTCAAGGCGTGAGATACAAAGCGAAAAAAGCCTTTAGAAGTTCTAGACCATCCATCACTGAGCTTTAGGAAAGGGAAGCTGCTGCAGACTCACAAACACACACACACACACAGGTGAGATACGACGGGATGCTTCGGCGGTTCTCTACAGGGACAACACGAGAAAAACTAAGAGCAGCTCGAGCTGGAGAGATGCCTCATGCATCAATATGGTCTACCTTGTGTTTTGCCAGCCAAAGTCTCATCCCAGCGTCTCAGAAGTAGCATGATGGTGCGGCCTGGGACTCCTCTCTCCCTCTCATAGCCTCAGACTGAGGGAGGCTGAACTACAAGAAACACAGGGGGAAAGACAACATGAGTATTGATTGTTAGCATGTATTGTATCTTAAAATATTCTAATTTTGAGTTTCTGTCATAACAGTTTGTATTTCTGACTGTGCAATCATTAATCAAAAGAGCTGAAAAGAGCAACACTTTTCATTTCTGACTGTTAAATGCAGAAAAAGGAGCACATAAAATATCAATTTTCAAAGCAAAAAAGGCTCTAAACTAGGGCTGTCAATCACACATTTTGAATCTGTTCAAAATGTACCTTAAAAGGGAGATTTGTCAAGTATTTAATACTCTCATCAACAAGTGAGTGGGCAAATATGCTGCTTTATGCAATTGTATGTATATATATATATATAGGGCTGTCAAAGTTAACGGGATAATAACAAAGTTAACACGATAATAACGCAAATTCCTTTAAACGCCTTTAATTTCTTTAACGTATTAACGCAACTTGAGATACTTAGGTTGTAGCGGGCTCAGTTTAAAAGAGTGAAGATACTGGTATCATATGAAACTAGAAAGCCTAGAATAAATATATACATACGTTTGCATAAAGCAAGCATATTTGCCCACTCCCATGTTGATAAGAGTATTAAATACTTTCTCCCTTTAAGGTACATTTTGAAAAGACAAAAAATTTGCGATTAATCGCAAATTAAATATTTTAATTGATTGACAGCCCTAATACATATATTATTTGAAATCAATTAACAACACAAAACAATGACAAATATTGTCCAGAAACCCTCACAGGTACTGCATTTAGCATAAAAAATATGCTCAAATCATAACATGGCAAACTGCAGCCCAACAGGCAACAACAGCTGTCAGTGTGTCAGTGTGCTGACTTGACTATGACTTGCCCCAAACTGTATGTGATTATCATAAAGTGGGCATGTCTGTAAAGGGGAGACTCGTGGGTACCCATAGAACCCATTTTCATTCACATATCTTGAGGTCAGAGGTCAAAGGATCTCTTTGAAAATGGCCATGACAGTTTTTCCTCGCCAAAATTAAACGTAAGTTTGGAGCATTATTTAGCCTCCTTCACGACAAGCTAGTATGACATGGTAGGTACGAATGGATTCCTTAGGTTTTCTCAGGTTTTTTCATATGCTGCTGTAACATCACTCTAGCTTTAAAACTGAGCCCGCTACAACCTCTGAAAAGGGGAATAGCAGCCGGGTTGCATTCGCATTAACGTGTTATTATCACGTTAACTTTGACAGCCCTACTCTAAACACAAAGAAACTCTTCCTGAAATGTTATCATTTTCAGGTGTCACCCCACCAGCAGGTTTATTTGCTCTAACCAGCTGCACTTTATATAAAATAAATGGCTTTCAGTCTCCATGATTAATTGAATTACACCCCTCTACCAGGACACCTCATTAGGTGTGTTGAAGCAAATACAGATGTTCGTGAATGGAGAGGTGAGATTACGTCGCTGAGCATTTATCTCTCCTGAACATCATAATCCCTCCAGTGTTGATTGCGAACAAGGAATCGGCGCCAGGCCGTGGGGAACTCACAGCAGTTTTAGGTAAAATCCTCAACGGGTCAAGGGGGTAAAGCAGCAATTTTGAGGTAATTGTACTCCACAGGAGCAGCTTCGCTTCCGTTCTCCCCTTCGCCCCTCCGACGAGACGTCTGGCGTCGCTTGTTTCTCTGACGTCCGCCAGTCTGTTATTGCAAAGGGAACAGGGAGGACAGAGGGTTAGAAGCAGGTTGCAGTCAGTTAGACTCTAATAAAAGCGTGCTGAGCTTTGGCACGACATGCAACCTCTGACCTGCTCCCTGTAGAATGAATAAGTTAAGATTTAAAATGCACAACTTGATCTGAATAAAGCTCTCCTTAATTTGTTTAAATGCATCTCACAACACCCTTTAGTGAACTGTGTGTGTGTGTGTGTGTGTGTGTGTGTGTGTGTGTGTGTGTGTGTGTGTGCATGTGTGTGCGCGCTCAGGGGATAAAACAGTCTGATTTGAGGAAATTCAAGCCCAGTATGATAAATAATACATTTCCTCCAAATGTACTGTAGTACTAAATTGTCTCTTGCCTTCATCCCCAACAACCGCCCAACTACAGTACATACTAGATCAGAAGAATAATAAATAGCTTTCTATTAATCCAGATTATAACTCGTATACCGTGAACACACTCCCCACATATGAAACTGAAGGAGAGAGTGTGGGCCATACTTTAGGTAAATGAATGATTAATTGAAATATGTCGATGAATAATAAACCAGTCTCTGCGGGGTAACAGATTGTACTTTTCATATTTAATAGACTGATGGGCCCTCACACTCACAGCAAACATGTAATCACAGACCCGTCACGTGTCCGCGGTTCGACACATGAAACAGAAGGGGGTGAACAGTACAGTAGATTAAAACATCAAAGAAGGCCTACGCTGCTCACTTGAAAACGCCCAGGCTGTTTTCAGCTTGTTTTTTAGCTTCTACTAATCCCACAAAAGGGCCTAAATGTTGCTTTTTTCCCGTACACTCTGTGTGTGTGCTCCCACCACTTCTCGCGGACGGCGTCTGCATCGATACAAGTCCTCTTAATCAGCTCCGATGAATTATTGAATAGCCTTTTTATATCAGATCATGACCCATATTCCGCTCGCTTGAAGTGAATACGCTGCCAATAAAAATGTACTTTTTTTAAGTCGCCCCACATAGGCTCCCTGCTCGCTCTCTAATGGTTGAACAGGATTCAGACGCACGCACGCACGCTGCGGAAAGTTACGAGCTATTTAGATGAAGACCGATTCAACAAGATGATGGACGAGGTCGCCGTGCAGCGTCACACTGAAGTGTTTTTTTCAAATCGTCTTTACGCGTTTTAGGGTTCTGATGCTTTAGAAGCACAGCAATCCTTAGACGGCGCAGAGCGGAAGTTACTTGAAGATAAGATATCTAATAGAGTGTTATTGCTGGTTTCATTAAGGCGGATGCAGCGCTCGGAGTCAGACGCAGGAGTTGTATTGTCGTCTCATTAGGTAGCACATGGGGAGAAGGAGAGGCAGGGAGAGAATCAGTAGGAAGAGGGGATGGGATTATGAATCTCCTTAGCCCCTGCTGTCTCCTCTCCTGGCCTGTTTATCAATGACGACTGCAAACACGGTGCCTGTGAAATCTCTTAAGCTCCGTTCGGGAGACTTTTTGGCAGACTTCTTTTTCACGTATAAGCTTCTGGCATCGAGCGTTTTTCAAAAATTGGCAGGAGGCTTTGAAATATGCGGTTGTGCCCCGGTCACCAAATACAACTGATTTATTGTTCTGGCCATATTTACACGACCGTGATTCATTTAGAATGAGGTTACGCTTTAAGTCTTAGAATTACACTGACGGACAAACATTAACTACGATTTCACTTTTGGCAGGGACGCTAATTTAGTGTTAATATGCAAAATATGATGCTGCTACTTTCCTTTAAATAAAAATACATTATTTTTCTTTCTCGTCAGTGACGAGGGTTAATGATCCCGAATATGATCCAGAAGCTAAGAAATCACCTCCACATTTGCACGGAAGTGATGCTCGGCCATATCCGTCTTTCAAACTGTTCATTTGGATGGCAATCTACCACCCAGCAACGCTCGAAAGGATCGGTTAAAACTTAAATGTGCTAAATACTGGATTTGTGGTGCCTTCAAATGTAACTCGTGAGCTTGTGTTTACAACATGGGAAGTCGTGTGCGTAATATGCTTGGCGTTCAAGTGGTTAAGCCTTGAGAACACCGCTGCTAAGCTAACGGCAATATTAACGTTACTGTCGGCGTCTAGAAGCCATAGAGGCTAACAATTTAGCAAGCTAGCAAGCGGGTAACATAATGTAGTAAATGCAAAGGCCTTATGACAGAGGAGAAAGATGAGGCTGTTGGGAATATCAACATTTTCCTCAGACATGTTATAAAATAGCAAAGAAACACAATATACAGTACAACTAAAATTACAATATATTAACTTATTATGTACTGAAAAATTAACTTCCAAGGCCTCCGCCATTTCTGACAACGCCAACAAACACGTCACAGCTCTTGAACTCGGACCTTTCAGAAGATTTCCACTTAAAGAGGTTGTGAATACCACAAGAGGGGGGCGTTCATATGGACTTTTCTGGTGAACACAGTAAACACCACCCCGTTTGAAGGCACCATTGGAGCATTTCTATTGCCTCTCAAAAGCTCTCAACATGGCGACGGCCAACAGTGCTAACAGCGCTAACAGTGCAAAACAACGGCGATTGCGTTGACAGAGCTAACAGTGTGTACTGGGGGGGAACTTGAAGTTGGGTGCTACGCCATTGGTCGGGACGCCGTTATCACCTGTAACCGACCTATGAGCAGTGCAGAGCAGCGGCCGTGAGCTAGCCTGTGGGGCAAGCTCACATGCACAAACATGTACTAAAAGGCATGCGCGGCTATGTCAACAAAGCACAGAGAAGCTCTGATTACAACACAGAGGGAGTGTGACTTCATTCTCTGCTCAGGTAGACATTACTCCTCTATATCTTTACATAGCAAATAGTGATTTGGTGCTATATTAATGCTCTGAATATCAAATTTAGCACCGTTATTCAGCATCCTCTTCATAACTATAGTCCAATCAGCTGTATCAACTACAGTTTTCCAGCTAAGTGGGACATAACGTTCACACCACCGTCCATTTTTGCTTCTGCCTCCCTCGACCACATTGTCAAGAATATTCAAGCGAATTTCACCTGTTGTGAAAACTGTAATATATTTGTGATACAGTAAAAAGACAGCGGGCTGAGCCATGTGTCAGAGGCGGAGCTTTCAAAACCGAGACGTCCATTTTGCAGCGTGGCAGCTGTGACAGCTTTGACACACTACCAGGGCTTAAGTGCCCATCTGTAGATAGGCTACCGGGGTCACATGTGTGCCAAGAGCACCGAGCAGAATGGGTAATGGTTCCCGGGTTACAAGAGCAGGTCCCGGGTGGGTTCGACAGGTACGTAGCCTTAACCTTGACTGTGCACACACACACATACACACACGCTGTATGAATCCAAACTGCTGTCAGCCATATGATGGGAAAGTTAATCAGAAAAAAGGGGTCAATCATCAACGCACCTATGATGGATAGATGGACAAAGTGTCTGTATGTGTGTGTGTGAGAGACAGAGAGCGAGGAAGTGGGTGTGAATTGCATTTTGCTGCAGACATATAGACTCAACATTTCATTCCAACACACTCCACCAGGAGATATGCTGTCATCCTCCCGCTGTGAAGCACTTTGTGTTTCTTTGAAATAACAGCAGATAAAAATAATTGCGTTGTGAAAAGGGCAATGCAGTCTATCTCTTCATGTAGATTACTTCATTGATCTGCCTATATATTCCTCACACACACACACACACACACACACACTCCTCAGCTTTAAATGAGAGCGTGGAGCAGCACTGAACAGATGACTTGATAGGCAGAAGTGGCTACTCCATCAGGTGGAGAGTGGCTAATAAGGACCAAGGATGAAGTATGGAGATTCATTTTGAAATTTATTTTCAGATGCGAGTGTACGCATGTGATTTTATTTCACGTGAATAAAATGTGTCGGGAATAGAATTAAAGGCTCATGGGGATAAAAAAAACTACAAAGGACGAATAGTGAAATTACGGATCTCTGATAATCCGCCTATACAGCACACACACACACCCAGAACGCGAATGCACACCCACACACACACATGCAAAAATAGTGGGTTAATGACAAAAAATATTCAGATGAATATCTATAATCATCATCCAAACCATGCAACAGTAATAGCATGTGTGGATTCAAAGCACCGTACTCACCTATTTAACCCTTAACATTAAGAAACATTAAATCTAATGGATTTTGCAGGCTGGAGAAATTGTAAGAATCGTGGCTATTACATCAACTAATAGACAAAGATGTTGCTTGAGTCCTTAATCCGCGTTAGTGAAATCCCATTAAGATTCAATAGTTGAAAAAGAAATATTGAAATCAGCTTCAGTCCATTACAAAAAGAAGTATAAAAAAAAAAAGAAAAAAAAAAAAGAGTCCAGAATTTAGGACAGTTTTAATAATTGTTAATTATTTTTTTTCATTTGGAATCAAATCCAGGATTTAAAGGGTAATTCCACAGGAAAACAGCTATATCCAGAGTGCCTTTATCATGGTGACGGCTGCTCAAAAGTCCCACTTCCCATTATCTTCATGTAATGAAGAGGAGAGGCGTTAAATCTCCTTTAGGAAAAACAAAAAAGTGGAAATATTAAAAATAAAAAGGAGATGGTAAAGGAAATGAGTTGTGTGGTTTACTTCACTTTGCTATGCATCTGTCTATTGCTGTGCCTCTCTGTAGCTCACACACACCACCCACACACACACACAACACACACACACCAAATTATTCAGTTACTTTGCAGTCAGCTTTCGAGCCATCCTATCTTCTGTTTTTTCTTAAATGCAAAAGATTAATCATGAATAATCTGCCACTTGTATTTTAATAAATGGAAGTAAGTCAAGCTGACTGATTGCAAAATTACGTCATCAAAATGCAAAATAAACAGCAACTCCTCTCTGATGCGAGCGAGTCGATGACGTGCGAGTGGTAGGACATGTCTTTTTTTTTTTTAGATGGCGAATGAAAAGACAAAAATGGAACAACAAATAAATCAATAGGTGGATTGATTCAGAGGGGGTGAGAGGGTGGAAGTGATGGAGAAAAAAAGATGCGGGGGAAAAAAAAAAGGTGATTAAAGAGATTGAAGCAAAGTGAGTGGAAAAAAAGTGAAAATTTATGGTGGAGGAAAAAAAGGGGAAAAAAATCCTCTGGATGATAGAGCCAGGTTCTTTTTCTAGTCCATTCTCTTTGAGTGCTTGTGTGTGTCTGTCTGCAAGAAGAAGTCAGTTCAGAAAGATAGGAGACAGAGAGAGAGAGAGGGAGGGGAGAGAGAGGAAAAGAGGGCAGAGAAAAAGAAGGAGTGTATAAACACAGATGACACCCCGACAGAACTGGACGAGCGCTGGCTTACAAATGGTGACAACGGTGCGCTGTCGCTCACGAATTAGGCTTTAGCTCGGTTTGACCTTCACCTGATGAACATGAAGCGAGAGAAACTTAAACGCACCTCGGTTTGATCACAATGTGCATTTTCCTCTACGGGATCGAATGTGGAATTTCTCTCAATATGCACGACAGCCAACAAAAGGACATGTGGAGGAGGACGGTGTGTGATTAAAGGGGCATTTCAGACATTTTAATGAAAAGGACAGACTTTTTGTGCAACAACATAGAAATGAGTGGTCAAAAATGTGGTTGACGACTGGAGAAGGTGCTTGCTTGATGAGTCACTGTGGTCTTGGTTTGAGGAGAACAAAAAAAGGAAGTCAGAAAACACAGATTATAGTATGCGAGGGGAGAGTGACGTGAGGATGACATGGCATGAGGCAGGAATCAGCTGAGAGCCGGATGGGAGGGGAGCCATGGTTACACCAAAGCTGGATTGCAGGCCAGTGAGTGTGTGAGTGTGTGTGTGCGTGTCAAGGTGTGCTTAATATATGTGCACCCCACACAAAACACCTCGCATACACAGAAAAGGAACAAAGACTTTGAGACAGACACTAAACACTAAATAGACCTACCTATGGTTAGAATTAAGAAGCGCCCAAAAAAGATGCATAGGATGGTGGGAGGAAAAAAGAGGAGGGGGGAAATAGGAAAAGGTACAAAAGTGAAAAAATAGAAAATACAAGCAAGCCAATTAAAAGAGTGTTTAAAGTAAAGAAATTAAAACACTGGTGGAGTCAAAAAGTAGCCAAAGTTACGGGTGGACAGCGAGCGGAGTGGTGGGGAGGAGGAGGAGGAGGAGGAGGAGGAGGAGGAGGAGGAGGAGGAGGAGGAGGAGGAGGAGGAGGAAGAGGAGGAGGGAGGCAGTGAAGGGAGGAGGGAGCGTGGGCTGCACAGGGATAGAAAGGGCTGGCAGTGATAGCAATGAAGAGGGAAGGAATAATGAATGAAGGGGACAAAAAAAGAGAATAAAAGGGGGCAAAAAATAAAAAATCCCCCTCCTCTTTCTCTTTTTCTCTGTCTCTCTGCCTCTCTCTCTCCCTCCTTGTCTGGCTCATAAATAGAAGAAATTGTTGACCAGGTAAATGGCGAAATAGATGAGGAGACAGAGGACCGAGAGAGCAAGCAAATGAAAAGGCAAAGCACCTCCCAGCAGCGCGATGAGGAAAAAAAAGAACAAAAAACGAAAGATAAAAGCAAATACTCCAGTGGCCTCCGTTGTCTCCAGTCTATATGTGGAAGGGGGGATTGGCTGTTGCCAGTTGTTCCCCTTCCCCGGCTGCCTTCTGCTTTCTTCTGTCTCTCCTCCCAAAAAAGACTTCCCATCCAGATGACAAAAAAAAAGCAGGCACAGATGTCCTTTTCCTCTCTCTTTCTCAACTCTGGTCTGATATCACGTGCCACTCACACAGGTTAGACATTGTTGCAGCGGCAACGCACAGTATCACCAATATTGCTCAGTGGGAGGAAGAAAAAAAAAAGGCATTGGGGCTGCTGCTAGTCAAGAGCCGCCTGCCTCATGAGGAAGGATACTGAGCTGGAATTGCTCTGTCTCCCCTCTCCCGCCCATCCCTGCGAAAAAGATGGGAGGAAGGGAGGTGGGCCCACTCGCTGCATTAGTATTCATTGAAAGAGTGTGAGAGAGAGAGAGAGAGAGAGAGAGAGAGAGAGAGAGAGAGAGGAGGAGGGAGAGAGGGGTGCCTCTCTTCCAACAAATGTCGAGGAACCAAACCCGTGTGTGAAACTGATAAGAGACTGGCTCCCCCTAGAGTCAATCATCAATACACAAGTTCAAATAACTGGAAACACTGGGAATATAATGTTAGACCAACCAGTTTGAAGACCTCTGACCTGCATTCACCTCACATTTTATCCTCTGAAGACAAATTTAATTCTGCAGTGTCACTCCAACTGCATGATATCATTGAAATCCACTTACAGAATACTTCAATGTTCAATTTTAATAAATAAATTTAATAACACCTGAGCTTTGTTTCTCTCCGACAGCAGTGTTTATCATCTCTGTTATCTTTTATATTACCCTATAGACGCTCTCCTTGCACAACAACCAGACAAAGCATTAAAGGGATTTTGGTTCGTGACATTTGTGGCGTTGTGAAAACAGACTGATCCTTTTTCCTCTGCATTTTGCCCTTGGCTAAACTCAGTGTTGCTATGGTGACAGATGACCGTCCTCAAGTGTCCGAATCAAAGCTAGAAGCGCACAAAGACAGGCAGTCAAAGGCACCCTTCAAAAGGTAAAGACGGCAGCTGTGTATCTCCGCACTAGTTATGTCTCTGTCTAAATATTTTCCTGCAATCAGGAATGCCAAATGACCATATTTATTGAAATATAAAATGAATTTCACTTGGCAATGCCCACAAAGACAAGACACTACTCCGCCTATCAGAGGCTTATACCTCAAGAGAGTGAGGTAAACTGCACTCTTTTGTTTAATTCTCTTCAAGGACTAAGTTCAATTTATTCCCACAGCCAAGCCCACGGTGCATGTAGTTTGGTTCTATCTTTGTTAAAGTTGTTATTTATAGTAAACGGAGGAAAGAAACAGAGAGGTGCTGACAGAACCTGAAAGAAAATGTGATTACAAATCCCCACAGTCCCCTCCGTCTCCTCTGCTGACCCGTTTATCAGACGGTAATTACTTAACTCACAATCAAACTGAAGCCCAATTGTATTCCCAATGACAGGTGGCGTGTGTTTGCAAGGCTGAGTGAAGAGCGCAACATTTCAGGCAAGTTCTTCTGTTCAGTTTTTGAATCATGCATCAGCACACAAAGAAATTACCTTACAATGAAGTTGAAGGTGTAATCCATGTGAGCGAGGCTCCGAATGTGACCGAGGACAAACGGTGCAGCTTGCAGCTTTCCTCCCTCTTGGCAAATTTTGGATGGACCCGCCAAAACAGGCAGCGCTGTGGTTCCTTGACCCATCCAACAGCCTCTGCTTCATCTTTTCACAAGTTTCAGACATCATCTGTGAACCTGAATTTGAAACGGTCAATGGGTTATGAACAACTATTAATAATCTGATCATGTAGCATCAACACAATTAGGAAAAAGTTACTTGCTAGATCTGAAGAAAAATGGTTGAAAGAGAAAAACCCAAATTACGAACATAAACTGGGGGGAAAAAAGTTCGGAAACTTGTGTTTGGTGGATTATTTCTCTGTTGTATCAATGCTAATTGGCATTGTATTTGAAATCATTGGAAAACCTGTTTATTTACCTTCACAATGATGTCCAACTTGTAAGGATCATGCATTTGTGGGATGAGCAGCACAGCTGATTATGTGGGTAGCACCCAAGAAAAATTTGCCAAAATGCTCTGCCAATGGTAAACAGTGTATTCTATAATATGTATGTGTATTGTATAATCAGCTGTGCTGCTCATCCCACAAATGCATGACCCTTACAAGTTGGACATCATTGTGAAGGTAAATAAACAGGCTTTCCAACCATGTAAAATACAATGCCAATAAGCATTGTAACAACAGAGAAATAATCGACCAAACACAAGTTTACGAACTTTCTTTCCCCCAGTTTATATTTAAATCAAGCACAATTTTTGCACTGAATCTTATGTTCTTGTAAACTTATCAAGGAGTCCTGTGAGCGCTCAGTACAGCCACTGTCATCTGCTACAGCACTTTAAACACTTTTACAGTAGTTGGAGAGAAGGAAAATGTCAGTAGTTTCCTTCTTAAAGTGTTTTCATCAGATGTGAGCCAGTGACTGTGACCCTGGGCTCCTACAGCAGCACTACAACCAGGGACCGCTGAACACAGAGCTCTCTCTGGTGAAGGAGTTGATAAAGGTGAAATTAGCAGAGGTGGGGGACTCGAGTCACATGACTTGACTCGAGTCAGACTCGAGTCGCGAATTTGAGGACTTGAGACTTGCTTGACCAACATTGATAAAAGACTCGACTTGACTTGGTTAAGACTAAGACTTGAGACTCGCTCATGACTTGCACATGTGTGACTTACTCCCACCTCTGACGTTACCTTAAAATCGTTGCAATGACTCGAACCATTCACCTCATGAAAAGTAAACTGCAAAGGGATACATGTTTGACTGGAGATTGTGCCATCATGGACAGACTTATTCCTGTTGTGTTCTACCAATGTTCAATATGAGGACAATCTGACCTGAGAGTATTTGAAGAAACTGTGAAAATATATGCTATGATGAAAACTCTGTTGTTTAGCTGTAAATATACTGTACCCTACAGCTTGTGAGGGTTTTGTGTTTTGGCAATTTTCCTAATTGTAAAAAGGCAAAAGCAACCATTCAAATGGACTGTAAGTACATGTTGATTAATTTGTCCAATTAAAATATTAGTCACTGTTTCACTTAGTTTTTTTCTTTAAGAACTCAATTGCACATTATAAGTTAACACATTAACAAACCATCTGCACGCATATCAATTAAACTAGTAGTTAAATCCAACTGTACTGCTGCATTTACATGCACTTAAGGAGACAGGTAAAAGTGAATATGCATCAGACTTACTAAGACTTGGTATTCAGGACTTGAGACTTGACTTAGACTTGAGACAGATGACTCGAAAGTTCTTGCCTTTTTTTAATGAAATATTTTCATCATAAAATTGTTGAAAGAAGAGGAAAAGTTAGTTGGAAGAACTTAGTGTGTCGTGAACTTACCCAGACCCATGTCGCCGCCACGTGGTCGATGATACGCAGTAGTGTGATCGACTGTGCGGTGTGTGATTGAGCATGCCTCGGCGTCACCTATCACAACAACCCGGTTCAGACATGGCAGCGCTGTCTTCATCACCTCTACGAGTCTGCAGAGGAATACTCAAAGAGCTCCGAGCCATCCAAGGACCCACCTATAAACGGTCCCTGGCCTACAGCTATGTCATGGAGCAGTTTCGTAAGAATAAGGCGAGTTTCCGAGTAGTGTTTAGGAGCAACAGTTCAGCGCAAGGTGACTGTGAAGCAGAAGGGCATGCTAACATTAGCAGCTAGCAGCTAATAGCATTAGCATAGCTCAGCGTTGAGGAGATCTACTTTCTGTCTGGTGATGATTTAAGATACAATAAGATATTCCTTTATTAGTCCTGAAGTGGGGTTCATTTGCAGTGTACAGCAACAAAGGGGATGCAAAAAACAAGATCATCAGCTAACACAGTAAAAAAAAAAGCTAAACAAATAGAATAGAATAGAAAGCTTTATTGTCTTTGTATTAAATACATAGAGATTCACAGTTTACCTCTTCTGGTCAGTGCTTTAAAACAAATACTTGACAAGACTAAACGAGGCAGATAAAACATATAACAGGTAAAACACACACAGTTATATAAAGTAAATAAAACAGGTAAAGTAGATGTAATAAATAAATATAAACAAGTGTTACACTAGAGGTATATAATATAAAAAAAAATAGATGTAATGTAAACAGAGGTAATTGCTCTTGTAAAATAGGTAGGGTAGATGTAATAAATAAATGTAAATGAAGGTAGTTGCTCTTGAGGTGTATATTGCATCAACGATATTGCACAGACTGATGTATTTTACATTCAGTGTATAACTAAATACTTACTTACTTAAATATGAACCATTTAAATAGAAGGAAGTATAAAAATAGGAGCAGTATATACAGTATTGACAATAAACAGACTATTAACAAAATTGCACAAGTGGAAAATGATATTGCACAGTGAGAATGAATGAATGAATGAAAGAAATTCCACCTGCAAATATCAGGTTATTATCAGTTTTTTGGTGTGTAAGTGGTCTACTGGGAGCAGTGCTGGTTGTGGTCTACTGGGAGCAGTGCTGGTTGTGGTCTACTGGGAGCAGTGCTGGTTGTGGTCTACTGGGAGCAGTGCTGGTTGTGGTCTACTGGGAGCAGTGCTGGTTGTGGTCTACTTGGAGCAGTGCTGGTTGTGGTCTACTGGGAGCAGTGCTGGTTGTGGTCTACTGGGAGCAGTGCTGGTTGTGGTCTACTGGGAGTAGTGCTGGTTGTGGTCTACTGGGAGCAGTGCTGGTTGTGGAGTCTGACAGCTGCAGGAAGGAAGGACCTTAATTCACTAACTATATAAATTCCTACGCGGACCAGAGTGCAGCCTGCTACAAAAGGATGATTGAGTCATTAATTATGTTTAAATCACCGTTGTTGTGTTGGCCTCTGCATTATTGTGAACCCGAATTAAAAAAATGAACAGCACCATGCACTTAAATGTTATGTGATATGAATCATTAAGCAAGATTTTAGGTCATCAAGGAAATTGTACTCATCCGCAATGATAAGTAGATACTTGCACAGAAAATAAAGCTTATGGTTGTATGCACACAAAAAAATCTACAGTTAAGGTAGATAAATGGTGGGCTATCATTAACTGTGTAAAAGAAAGTCTATGGAAAGCAAGAAATGTATGGGTTATGAGAAAGTATTGTGTCCCACATGAAATTGTTGTGAGATCCATGTTGAACATCTTCAATGACGATATGTTAAAAGATAAGTCAACAACAGAAAAGAGAAGAAAACTGTCATTGTGGAAAGTTCCTAAAACTCCATTGTTCTTGACTTTTTTTGATAATGTATAGTCTGTATAACCTGTTTGGTGGGAAATATTAATTATGAAAAGATTGCTATGGAATTTTAATGGGAACCTGAAACCTTATAAGTAATTGTGTGTTTTTGATGTTAACCCTGCACTGTACTTAATAAATTTCTAAAAATTGAAAAAATTGAAATTGAGATACTTGCACAACGTTTAAAATGCCTTTACCTGTAGCCTAATAGTGTTTGTATATTTGTTTATAAGTCATTTTGCATTACTACATTCATCTTAACATTTTAAGTCAAGGGAAGCCCTAAATTGAACTATATGTTTATTTTAATTAATATGTATAATTACTCCTCCAAAACACAGTAGAGCTGCTTGTTCAAATGAAGGGGTTGTGGTGTTAAGCATAGCTTAAGCTTGTATTATTTATGCTTGGAAGGACATGGCTCACCGGGCTGGTCAAATGCATGTGCAGTCATTGAAGCAAAATAGCTGGGAGCAACTCTTGCCTGTCAGTGTGTATCTGTCCAGCTAAGAAAAGACCCCCAGGCATTGTAATGTATATATGAATCTCTATAGGGACTGTGCCAAATGCTTACTGTCCATGAAGCTGTTACGATTGATGAAGGAAAAAAAACATGTCAGAAAAGCCTGCGATATAGGCATATTTGTTTATGTTATTTCTTATGTTACTGGCTCAGTGTTGTCCACCAGCTAGACCTTAAGGCTTTTATTCATAAATGTTTATTCATTTTTCTCTACGGTGACTGATTTAGTGGCCAAAGCAAAAATGTGCATGTTATCTAATTATGTTACGATCTGGTTCATCATATGACCTTCTCTAATATTTCCTCTCTTTTCCCCGCACTCACAGGTAACAGGAGAAAGGTACTGCCGTGCCCAGCAGGAGGCACATCACGACTCACACACATATCTGTGTTTGCTGGCGTCCACCCGGAACCACATGGCTCTGCACAACCTTTACCATGGCAAAGGAGAGCGCAGCACAGAAGAAGCGGCTGGCCTGGTGGGGCTCAGGTTGCCCACTCAGCCGGGAGGTAAAGGCTGGGAGAAGTGAAGGACACGAGAGGGTGCGACGCAATCTCAACACTCGTCAGAAATGACTTTTCTGTGGCTGATTCATCCGGTCTCGAACAATTCACCTCATGAAAAGTAAACTGCAAAGGGATACATGTTTGACTGGAGATTGTGCCATCATGGACAGACTTATTCCTGTTGTGTTCTACCAATGTTCAATATGAGGATAATCTGACCTGAGAGTATTTGACGCAACTGTGAAAATATATGCTATGATGAAAACTCTGTTGTTTAGCTGTAAATATACTGTACCCTACAGCTTGTCCACACATGATTTCTTTGTGTTTTGGCATTTTTCCTAACTGTAAAAAGGCAAAAGCAACCATTCAAATGGACTGTAAGTACATTTTGATTAATTTGTCCAATTAAAATATTACTCACTGTTTCACTTTCTGTTTTTTTTCTTTAAGAACTCAATTACACATTATAAATTAACACATTAACAAACAATCTGCACTCATATCAATTAAACCAGTAGTTAAATCCAAATGTACTGCTGCATTTACATGCACTTAAGGAGACAGGTAAAAGTGAATATGCATCAGACTTACTAATCAGATCTTGATCAGCAAGAATAATTGAGAACATTTAGCATGCGATGTTTGTTGAATGGGAAATTATGAAGTCACACGGGCTTGGTGAATTAATGTCTTTACCGTGACAGCAATTTGCACAGTTGTTTGTGGGATTATTTACAGTTTGTCCCATTAGTTTAGTTTGTCCCCCCCCTCTCATTTAATTCACACAGCAAATCCGTCACTAAATCTGCCTTCTACCACCTAAAAAACATTTCCCGACTCCGGCCATCACTCTCCGACTCCGATGCAGAGACCCTCATTCACGTCTTCATCAGCCTCCCGTCTGGACTACTGTAATGGAGTCCTGTCCGGGGTACCCAGTAAAGCCCTGGACAGGCTCCAGTATGTCCAGAACTCAGCTGCCTGGGTTCGCACCCGCACTAGGCCCTGGCAGCACATCACCCCAACACTCATCCACCTTCACTGGCTTCCAATCAAGTCCCGCATCACCTATAAACTCCTCCTTCTCACATACAAATCCCTCCATGCCTTTGCCCCTCAGTACCTAACCGACCTTCTCCACCCTCTACACTCCATCCCGGAAGCTACGATCTTCTGACCCTGATCTGCTCTCCACCCCCTCCCACACCCGGCTGAGAACATTCGGCGGCAGAGCCTTCAGCGTCGGCATGAAATAAGAAATGCTTCATCCCTGGACACTTTCAAAAAAACACCTCAAGCACCACCTGTTCATCAAGGCCTATGATCTCAGCTGAATCTTCCTACACATCACTCTTTTAATTCCTTAGCTATAGTTTCTCCTCTGTTTTGTTTATTAGTATGATTTTGTGCACCCCCTTTGTAAAGCGACCTTGGGTTTCTGAATGGCGCTATATAAGTCAAATTTATTATTATTAGACTTACCCACAGAGGCATGCAGTCTGCATTACAGACTAATGCAAAAGTTTAATGCTGCAATGCCAGCTTGGATGGAATCCCGTCTCTTCTCTCTCTTGCTACCTTTTCCCCTCCGTCCACAGCTCCCTCATACAGCACCTCAGCTTTCCTGACCCAACATAACCCATCCCACTTTCTTTTTTTTTCATTAAATCTGCCCTTCCTGTTTCCTCTTACTCTCCAGCGGTGACTAACATTGCCTTCAGTGTGAATTTAAATAGACTAACCCTAAAGCAAAGCAACGCACGGTGACACAGGGAGTAAAGACCCGTGCGCTGCCTTAAACTAAACTAACACACACTCAGCCTTGGAAAAGAAAGTCCAATGCATACTGACAAAACCAACAGCTTGTGTCCAAATTTATATTGCACAAAAAAAAGCGAGGATGTAAATGTGCTTCTCCCACTCCCTGCTGTTTTATGCAACCTGGAACAGACAGACACGACAAACAGAACAGAATTAGAGAGAAACCCTAACAAAAGCTGAGTGGCACTGGAGGTTTTTTGGGGGGGGGGGATTTGAAAGGATACCTATATAGATGCAGCATCTCATACCAGAAATTTAGTTATGCAAGGCAATGCATTTTTTAATATCAGCAAACCTGAACTCATCTGGGGGGGTTATAAGCCATGCATGGGAAATTAGCCCCATTCTGCCAGCTTTTAAGTGAATTTAAACGTGTATGAGTAAAAAGGAGGTGATATAAGTGAGCGTCAAGCTGGTAATAGGAAAAAACTGGGAGCGGAGGAGGGCGGAGACAGTCCACCCGTCACAGTGGAGGCTGATTTGTTCATTCCTAGGCGAGGAGTCAGCATCGCCAACTTCTGTCTCCGAAAAAAGCATCTGTTGAGAGCTCTGTTGCTGCACTGGAACCAGGCGCGCTTCTGCTCTGGAGGAGAAATTTATTTGCGTTTTGGAGCATCTGGATACATCTAGTTTTGTTTTTTTAAAGGAATTGGACGACCAAATATAGAGGGAGCTGTCAGGGAGAAAGTTGTCTGCAGAAAAGCACAAGGACGACAAAAGGGAGGACGCACAACAAACCAAAAAAGGAGCGGAGAGAGGAAGAGAGGTGATCCGGCCGAAGCGACATGTTTGGCATGATCAAGAATTCGCTCTTCGGAAACACCGAGGAGACGGAATATAAACTGCTCAGCAGCGAGACCAAGGTAAGAAAAGCAGCGCCTGCCTGTGCGGACACCTGTCTGTCAGACAACAACGTCATCATCATCACTGTGATATCTTTAGAAAATCTTCTGCAAATTCGCTCCTCTTCTCTCCATTACGCACAGACTGTAATCCTGCAAAAGGTGCAAGGTTTCTCATCCTTGTTTGCATCAATATTTCATCCTGCACTTAATGCTATAACTAGGCTATGTTGTGGCATATGTGTTTTTAAAACGGTCATGGACTTTGCTGTCTTTTCCCTGCTGTTGTCACAACCTCTGTAACCTTGACTGACAGCCTGCCACTTAATTGCTTGTGACCTATAAAGATGCCTGCTGAGCCGCAGTGTGGGGCAAAGCAGCCAGAGGTCCTCTGCCAATCAGCAAGAGGCAGGAAGGAAGGAAGGAAGGAATAAAGATGGTGATGCTGACTTTTAGTGTATAACCTTAAAACAATAACACAGGAAGGAATAAAGACAGTGATGCTGACTTTTAGTGTATAACCTTAAAACAATAACACACACAGACTACAGTAAGAAAGGTTTTAACATGCTACTGGTCACTGTTTTTTCCATCATGACATTATAGATGTGGGTGTGACAATGAGATGTATACTGCTCGCTTGCGTGTGTATGTGAAACCACAGAGGCCAAGCTAACTGACCCTGCCCTGGAAGAGGATGCAGATCAGACGCTCAGGTAGGTGTGTGTACACTGATACACTGGCCATCTAAAACTGACGTCATAGAGGAGGAAAAGGGCATGCCCTTGCATGTCAGCAACACCCCCACCCCCACCCTCACCCCACCCTGAGCCTTGTTATGTTTATGTATATATTATTGTGTTCAGCTATATTTAAAGGGGACCTATTATGCTTATTTCCAGGTGCATACTTGTATTTTGGGTTTCTGCTAGAACATGTTTACATGCTTTAATGTTCAAAAATCACTTTACCGGCTGTGCACCTCTGGTCGTGTCTGCGTAGGAGGGAACCCGCGAGTTGGGGAAACTCGTGTGATGGTTGAGGTTAGGCATTGATCTCGGATAGTTATGGTTAGGCATTGATCTCGAATAGTTATGGTTAGGCATTGATCTCGAATAGTTATGGTTAGGCATTGATCTCGAATAGTTATGGTTAGGCATTGACCTTGAATAGTTATGGTTATCTCAAATATTTAAGGTTAGGATTAAGTCCCCAGGAAGAGCGCCGGGCTGTGAAGCAGATTTTTGTAGTGGTCAAACGGTGGTACTACAACTTCCGTGTCAGTCATGTGATGCCATTGGGCCCAAAAAGACTTTTCCCATAGACTTACATTGGGAAAGAGGTAAATCAACTTCCGTTATGAACACTTAAATAGCCCTTATTTAAACCATTAGGTCCTAAGTTCCGAGTACTTTGTCACTTGTTAGATGAGCCATTTTGGCTTCACGCGCCACTGAGCAACTCTCATAGAAATGAACGGGAGCCCGCCTCCACCGCTGTATCCAGTTCTCTTTATACATCCATGGTTAGGATAGGTCGTCGGGCAGCGAGTCTCGCAAGAGTTTTTGCAGATTTCAGATCAGATTTCCAATTCGTGGGTTACCTTCTAGACACGACCAACACCTTTTTTCGCCCACTCTGTTGTGATTGGTCAAGCGAACCGAACTCTTTGGAATCCGCTCCAGCTCCGCTCTAACCAGGCAGGTATTATGCAAATGAGCAGTGTTTCTGTGGGGGAGAATAACTCCCTTTGGCGTGGACTTTGGGCTTTGTAACTTTGCAGACCTTTTACATGCATAAAAAACTATATAACACACTAAAGGAAAGGGAAAAAACGTAATAGGTCCTCTTTAATATATGCACACTTTGGATAGATTCTAGTAAACTCAGTGATGTGAGTCACTAACTGAGGCGATGCTTAACAGTCATTTCGAGGATCTTCTCTCGTGCCCTGTTGACCCACAGCGCACTACTGTAAATGTGCATGTAGCCATGTAATGTCACGGTTGGTTGGCATGGGTTTTGAAATCGGCTTTGTGTGCTTATCTCTGAATGAATAGCAGCTATCCTTTGACAGAGTCACACAGGCACACAGACTGAGACAAAGAGGACTCCCAGACAGGCAGGCAGGGAATCAAATGACCTAAACTGACACATTTAGCCAGCACAGACACTGGAAGGCTGATCTTGCCTGACACTGCATACTATCAGCTATTGCCTGAAGCTGAAATTCCCCAAAAGACAGTTTAAGCCAACAGTATGTGTACAAATAACTGCATTTTAATTATTTAAAGTATAAATACTCACATTTGAAAAGTGGACAAAAAGGATTATAACTCATTATTACTGATCAAAATGCATGATGATGTCAAAGTCACTCTAGTGCCATTCAGATTTGGCTCCCCTTCCTATGTCACAGGCTCATTATTGTCCACAGCTTTCGGACTATCTTTGCAAAGGTGAGCCATGTTTTTCTCACAAGCCAATCAGAGCAGACTGGGCTTTTTACGGGAGGGGGGTCTTAAAGGAACTGGCGTTAAAACGGAGCGTTTCAGACAGAGGGTGAATACAGGTATATTCAGACAGACACAATGAGAAAAATAATGCGCTTTTTGAACATTAAAGCATGTAAACATGTTCTAGTAGAAACCCAAAATACGAGTATGAACCTTAAAGTGAGCATGATACGTCCCCTTTAAACAGCTTTGAAAAGGCCAAGCTCAGGGCTCATCAAATCTCTGGAACTGACTGACTTGTTTAAACAGTGGGTATTGAAATCAGAGCTCGCCACCTGATCTGTGCAAAGCCCGCCTGACTCTGACACCCTACACTCTTAATTAAAACTGACACAGAATACAGAGGAGTTGGCAGGGCATGCACACGTACCTATAGACATTCACACTAGAATAGCAGCAACATATAGGCACCTAGAAGTTTGCTAATGAACGCAGAAGATTATTTTAACAGAACATGAAATGGCAATTTAACACTCACGGTGTTGATAATGCCTTTTGTGTGCTCTCCTCGGGAACAGAGTAATTATCACTGTATAAGATGGCACAAGACAGCAGCTAAACACATACAACCACACATACACATAGCAGACAAATTAATTGCACTGCTTAACTGAAGTTGTCGGTATGTCACCCGTACAGTGTTAATGGTGGTCCCGCTGACAAGCCATACAGAGCAGAACCCTTGTAATTACCATGCAGGAGCCTGGGTACCTGTCACAAGTTAGAGCGCCATGATAACATGGTGTTATCTTGTATGTGTTGAGGAATGAGTACGGCCGCATCGTCTGATTACAGGACCTCTGTAGGGAGTTACCACTCGGGTGGGTTTTGAATTTAGATTTGTCAAAATAACATAAATATAGAAATTTGAAAACATTTAAATACCCTGTGATTATAAAATGACATTTTGAGATTTCCCTCAGGGGAAGAGAAGCCCACGTAGGAATGAGCATCTGCACTGGAAATGATGCCTGGAGTGCATTTCCATTTGTTTGTTTTGCTGCCGGTTTCATTTAAAAAGAAACGCATCATCTGCAAAATAATGAACTGTATATTTTACAGCAGCTTCTTATAGACAGACGGTAAACACTGAAGGAGAACGAATCGCAATGACATTAAATTCCAGTGCTCAGAAACATCATACAAATAAACACGGAGCTATACACACAGTGTAATCACATTAGTGGAACGAGGAGCTGTATTTGAAACCTGCATCTCGGTCTCTACAGTGGCCAGATTCGTTCAAAACCTATTAAAGTTATTGCTCAGCTGAGCAGCATAGTTTGAGTGACCGTGCTCCACATTTGCCCCACTTCATCATATTTAATGCAAAAACTGTTGCATCTGTTGACGCTGTGTGTCTGGGGGTGGGGGCGAGTTGTGTGTTATGTAAGACATCTCTTGCCCATTATTCTCTGCAGGCTGACTGAACCCTGCAGAGCAGAAGAAGAAACTAAATCAAATCAGTGTAAATTCCATTTCATCTGCATCTCATTATTTGGCTGCCCACGTTGGGTTTCACACACCCACGTGTGTGCAGTCACGCACACAAACACACACACTGAATCCTTCAAGTGTTAACCCCCCCCACGCCAGTTCGATACAAAGCTTTCGTCCTCAGGAGCAGATTGTCAACATCGGTGTGTCAGAGGTGAATCATATTTCAGCTTCTCCCATACACCCATCCCCAGGAAGGGAACAACTGTGTTTGTCTGTGGGGGTGTATGTGCATAAAAGTAATTTCTGCATTTGTGCATGCCACAGTGTGTAGCTGGCCTGAAACCACCCACTGATTTTCTTCCCCAGGATGGAGTTAGCTTTGAGGTGCGGCGGTACGATGGTTCCAAATACGCTGTTGTCTCGTCCGAGGGACGATCCTTTGACCAAGTGACAGGGGAGCTGGTGAGGAAGCTGCTCATGTACATCGGAGGGAGCAATGAACAAGGTAAGCCAATCAGAGAATAAAACTGTGCTAAGATACGTTCACTAACAGTATAGGACCTCATGAACAGCTTCTGTTATCTTTCCTGTTCCTCTTTTAAGCTAATAAGACACACACATAAGACGGGTACGAAGCAAGAGTGCTGATTTAAGTATTGCATTAGAAAGATTTTCATAATCTGATGAAGGCCACAAAGAAGAAACACACTGGACTAATAATTTAAGATACGTCATTAAAACACAAGTTTTCATTAATCTTGGGATAATTTTTTTTAGATGATTACTAGGGCTGTCAATCATTTAAAATATTTAAATGTGATTAATCGCATGATTGTCCATAGTTCACGATTAATCACAAATTAATCTCAAATTTTGTATCTGTTCCAATGTACCTTAAAGGGAGATTTGTCAAGTATTTAATAGTCTCATCAACATGGGAGTGGACAAATATGCTTGCTTTATGCAAATGTATGTATATATTCATTATTGGAAATCAATTAACAACACAAAACAATGATAAAATATTGTCCAGAAACCCTCACAGGTACTGCATTTAGCATAAAAAAATATGCTGAAATCATAACATGGCAAACTGCAGCCCAACAGGCAACAACAGCTGTCAGTGTGTCAGTGTGCTGACTTGACTATGACTTGCCCCAAACTGCATGTGATTATCATAAAGTGGGCATGTCTGTAAAGGGGAGACTCGTGGGTACCCATAGAACCCATTTACATTCACATATCTTGAGGTCAGAGGTCAAGGGACCCCTTTTGAAAATGGCCATGCCAGTTTTTCCTCGCCAAAATTTAGAATAAGTTTGGAGCATTATTTAGCCTCCTTCCCAACAAGCTAGTATGACATTGTTGGTGCCAATGGATTCCTTGGGTTAGTTTCATATGATACCAGTATCTTCACTCTAGCTTGAGCCCGCTATAACCTAGAAATTGTGTTAATGCGTTAAAGAAATTAGTGGCGTTAAAACGAATTTGCGTTAACTTTGACAGCCCTAATGATTAATCATGACTCGTTATTGAGCTAGTGGTCAACCCTGCAGTTTATAAAAGGATAAAAAATATTCCAATCTCCAGCTTTCTAATTTTGTTCATGGAGTTATGGAGAGCCACTCTTAGGATGGCCTGAAGCATCAAAGATGGGACCAACATATGTCTCCATCCTCATTTTGAATAAACAAACTATAGCTACAGTATAAACTGGCTCACTTGAAATGGCTTTGCTTTACTCGAGTATAAATTTGAATAATACTCAGACACAAATATCTTTTGAGGTCATGTTTTCACGCTTTAGGTCAACAGACAAATATAACCTCAGCCAACTAATAGTGCAGTCTGAAAACTAGGCCCCAGTGCAGAATCATCATTTGTTTGCTATTCATAGAGGTGCAAATTCCTGACCTTTAGGTTTGGGTAGTTTGCTTTAGGGAGGATAGTGCCTCCCTTTTTTAAACTCACTCTCTGTCTCACACTTCATCCTCTAAGAGGAGGCCATGGGTACAGCAGCTCCCATCATCGTCACAGTGTACCCGCGGAATGACGGCGTTCTGTCTCGCCGCTTGGTGGTCGCCATCCGCGTACCCACCAGCTACCAGCAAGAACCCCCAACTCCCACCGACAGTGCCATCAAGATTGAGGAGCGGCCCGGCATGACTGTCTACGCTCTGTAGGTGTCATTTAAAGTGTTGCATTTAAAGATGTCGATGTGTCTACACAAGGAAAAAGATATCTCCCTTAACTTATTACACGGCTTTGTTGAATACTCGATTCTGATTGGCCAATCACGGCCTTCTATAGTCTGTTAATTCTTTATAGCAGACCGTTGCTATGTATAACAGACCGTTGCTATGGGCGCAGTTCTGATGTTGGACTGTGGCGGACCGTTTTTTGTATAAAATTATTGATTTTTTAAGTAAGTAGCCGTGTAATAAGCGGGATAATGTACAGCTAGAGGGTCATTGTTGTGAAATAACCCCAACAGTTTGATGCAAGCCCCTTCGCTTTGTCCTGTCGGGGTTTATTTCACAGCAAACACCGGCTCGCTGTACATTATCCCTTACGTGTCAAGTCTTTCCATGAGTTTCCAACTGTCATTATTTTGTCCAAATTTTGGACCCAAATGCACTAGTAGCTATTTCATTTTTGGAGGCCTTAGTTAATACATTCATTCACCTCAGTGTGAATGTGTACGGAAGCCTTAAACAGACATGATTTAAACATTTTCTTTAATGCAGTTATCACAGGAAAACAAAAGGTGTTTTCTTTTATTACTTATAATTAGGGCTATCAATCGAATAAAACATTTAATCGCAATTAATCGCATGATTGTCCAAAGTTAATCACGATGAATGACAAATTAATCGCACATTCTTTGTCTGTTCAAAATGTACCTTAAAGGGAGATTTGTCAAGTATTTAATACTCTTATCACCATGGGGAAGGCAAATATGCTTGCTTTATGCAAATGTTTGTATATTGTCCAGAAACCCTAACAAGTACTGCATTTAGCTTAAAAAATATGCTGAAATCATAACATGGCAAACTGCAGCCCAACAGGCAACAACAGCTGTCAGTGTGTCAGTGTGCTGACTTGACTATGACTTGCCCCAAACTGCATGTGATTATCATAAAGTGGGCATGTCTGTAAAGGGGAGACTCGTGGGTACCCGTAGAACCCATTTTCATTCACATATCTTGAGGTCCGAGGTCAAGGGACCCCTATGAAAATGGCTATGCCAGTTTTTCTTCGTCAAAATTTTGCGTACGTTTGGAGCATTATTTACCCTCCTTTGCGACAAGCTAGTATGACAATACTATTGGATAGGTTTTCTAGTTTCATGTGATACCAGTGTCTTCACTCTAGTTTTAAAACTGAGCCCGCTACAACCTCCGAAAGATTGATTGCGTTAATGCGCTAAAGAAATTAGTTAACGAGTTAATTATTATTATAAACAAATTTTGTTATCTCGAGATAAGAAAGTTTGTTTTCTCAAGTTAAAACATAATAACTCGTGATCTTGAGATAACGCTATTACATTTTTTTTTTTTAATCATGTCCATATAGGACTTCCGTACATGTGTGCCTTTTGGGTCCCTGTTCCACCCCAATGAGACAGCACATCGAGTAAAAAGTCTGCATCTAACCCTCTAATTATCCACCTAATTATAAATTGTCTTTCTTTTTGTTCGCAGGCAGTTTGGAGGCTTCGCAGCTGAGACTGAGTACCGAGCAGAGGCCTTGCGTTTGACACGCACCCTGGGTGAGACGGCTCCCTTTCAGCGCAAGCAGTACTTCTGCTGTAGCTACGACCCGCCGCTCAAGCCTTACGGACGCCGCAACGAGGTGTGGTTTCTACAGGAAGAGCCGTAGGAGCCATCGGATCAGATCGGCGTCAAAACTCATGCTGAATCCTTTATTCAACCTTAATTACCCTTTCACTGCCGACAACCCCTGTAGCTCTAACAGTATTTGATTGGTACGAGCAACATGGTGACTTGATAGACCTTTGAGCCCAAATGGACAGATAGAGATTACCCATGTTGCCTTTACCCATCTGATCTTCTGCTTGTCACACGTACAGTAGCTACACTGAAGTTAGGTGTTCAAGCACTGGGACCAATTAGAATTTGACATCAGTGCACAGGCATTTTCTCATTTCTTTCCCACAGTTTCTTTATTTTTGTTTCTAGTTTAAACTCACCCCTTGTTGCTCCGAAATAACGCGTAATCAGAGTGGTTAAAGGGACCGTGTGTAGGATTTGGCGGCATCTAGTGGTGTGGTTGCAGATTGCAACCAACTGAATACTCCTCCACTCACTCCTCCCTCTCCAAGACTGCAGCAACGTGAGCCACTGAGTGCAAAACAGTGGTAACGCCATTCGGTTTTTTTCGGTCAACCACGGTTTTGCACTCTGTGGCTCACGTTACCACAGATTCGCAAACGTGTCAGAGAACTACGGTAGCCTTCAGGTAACGTAAAATCGCGTCAGGAGTGCCAGTGTTCGGTTTGTCCGTTCTTGGCTATTGTAGAAACACGGCGGACTCCATGAAGCTCCCTATGTAGATATGAAGGGCTCATTCTAAGCTAACGAATACACGATTCTTAGTTTCAGGTGATTATACACTAATGAAAACATAGTTATGAATATTATATTCCATTTCTGCTAATAGATCCCCTGAAATGTTACACACTGTTCCTTTAAAGACTTCTAGACAAATGTAGTGTTAAGGAGTCCCGCGTAATACGTCTCATACAGAATTTGAATCATAAATATTTGCATCAGTTCAGTTCTCTACGCTGAGGGAAAACTACCTTTAGATAAACTGGGACTCTGGTTTACAGGTGAGAAACAGAAATGATCAAAGTAACTCAGTGAATAATCTAATATAATCTGTATTTAAATACAACTGAATTGATTTTGTTCATTCCTTTTAGAATTACATGGTTGTCCTAAAGGGTCGATAAAGTCCCTGTTGAGCTCTCATCTCCCTAAAGAATACACAGTAGGGCTTTGCACATCTTTTTAATCTAGTTTACAGTTTAGTGACGGCTACAGAGAAATGTATAGAATTAACATTAGATACATGGTAGTGAAAAGCACACTTCCTTTTCCTGAGTAAGGAACTGGACAGAAACAGGAGTTGAGCCATAAAGTAGAACTAGTCTTTATGAATTAATGGGTGGACAGCTGAGCTAGCTAGCTATAGGTGTTGTTATAAACTTATATTATGTCTATCCAGGAAGCATTGGTGTGTCGTGAATATTTTGTGTTTTAGTGCATGACAATGCCATCTTTATTTATTCAGACTCTTGAAACGGTGTTATGCGATGCATCTGTGCTGTGTGATTTTCCGTGACGAGTGAATATAATGTTCAGGTTTGATAGTGTTTCATAACATAATAAATATGTTATTCAGGAAGAGGAATTCCAGTTGTCTTATTTCTTTATTTTGTGAAACGCTGTCAGGGACAATAGGGGAGAGCGGGGTGGGTTGAGACACTTTTGTATCAACACCAAATAACCTTCCGTTACTCACAGACTACTTGAACAGTTTAAAAATAATTTCATCCCTGAACAGATACAGGTTTCTGCTAACAATTAGGGCTGTCAATCGATTAAAATATTTAATTGCGATTAATCACATGATTGTCCATGATGAATCACGATTAATCACACATTTTTATCTATTCAAATTGTATCTTAAAGGGAGATTTGTCAAGTGTTTCACACTCTTATCAACATGGGAGTGGGCAAATATGCTGCTTTATGCAAATGTATGTATATATACATTATTGGAAATCAATTAACAAAACAATGACATATTGTCCAGAAACCCTCACAGGTACTGAAAGTCACTGTACAGGATGAAAGAGATGCCCTGCTCAAGGACAGATTTAAATCTACATTTAAGCGGGTTGAGCACACGCTGCAAATAAAAATCACAACCGGGTTCTTTTCAGACAATGTGGCAACAGAAACAGTTTTGACCTTACTGTGAAGCTAATCGCCCTGACAAGAATGTCAGCAAAATCTTGAATTATGTTCAATAACAATGTTTCTTCCTTTTTTTTTCAGGTACATTTGCTGCCAGTGTATACAGCTGATTATGAATTCTAAATATACAAACACCTTCCTCAGTGTAAGCCCTACTGGATTTATTAACAATTACATAAAAATGAATGTAAGAACAGCAGCTACAGCCACAAAATAAACACATTATAGCAATAAGAGAAGCCTGCAACAGCTTTACCACACCATGAAGTGCAACACAAGTTTGTTGCTGTCTTCACCGTTCAAGCAACTAAAACCCAAACCCAAAAAATCCTCTATTCACTTCAAGTGTGCGCATAGTCCTTCAACAGGTGTTAACTGATGCACAATGAGAGGGTGTGATTACACGGCCTGTTGGCGCCTCACCCCACTTTAAATCAGGAATAAATGGTTTGCATTCAGAAGTTTCAACACTGACGGCCCTTAATGTAACACTGTGGCCTTGTAACCCCACACTGGCGTGATTACACAAAGTAGAGTTCTGGTTTCAGCTTGGCTTGCATACATGAATACAATAGAAAGCTAGGACCAGAGCTCGGGGCTCATTCAGGTCACCCCAGCTCATCACCTTTAACCTTGTTATGAGGTTGAATTATTGCACATCCATACTGTAGACTTGTTATGTTAGAAATCTATCTGATACCCCTTTTTTTTTTCAAACAATGCACTGCTCCTTTTCATAACAAAACCTCTAATACATATATTAAATTATGATGGAGACTGTGAGATTTGGGTCATACAATGAATGGAATTACTTGGGACTGTAATGTAACTGATGTAGATCACGTTGGTCATGTGTTAGGGAAACTTTAACTCGCTACTCAGAGAATGAGAATCAGTCAGATACTGTATCACTAAACACCTTCAGGTTTGTATATGGACTACTACTCAATGCAAAACTGTATAGGAAACACATGCGGTACCTTTAATGATGCTGCAAAAAGACTTTCTATTGTTAATAACTACAGGAACTGCAATCAAGAAATTGCTACAAAATGTTTTGGTAATAAATCCATCTTAAAAAATACATTCCCCCATACTGCCTCCTCCTTTCAGCTCAGGACAGTTTAGGTGTCCTCACCTACGTGCTAGATAATTCGACAGAAATAAATCCCATCACTGAGAATGTTAATAATGAGTCTAGCTAGAGTTACAAGCTGTCAATGATTTTAAATGAAAACGGAAAACAGTATTTAAAAGACGTGATTGCTTTCTAAGGTATCCAAAATATCACCAATTAATTTGTTGGTGAATTATCACTGACATCTTTGAACCCTCTTATTACTTGCATTTTCTTTTCTGTATTCTACAAATCGAGTAGGTATCCATCAACATGACTCCTTGCTTTAGAATTTATTTTAAGATACAGAGGAAGGAGAGAGGAGTGTCATCGAAGTGATGGTGCCTGAGCTTCAGTTACTTTTCTTCTCAGGAGAGTTTGGATAAGGTGCATATGGTGGAGGCCGCTCCTACGCGAGAATAAAGAGAAGCGTCATTAAAAGATTGTCACTTCCACGCAACTTTAGCTGCGAGGAAGACAAGCAAAGCAGCTTACCATGGGCATGTAGACATTGTGTGGATTGCTGGGATTGTAATACGCGCTGCCAGCTGCTTCAGCCGCCTTGGAGTTACCTGTGCAGAAAACGAGATGTGACAAAAGACAGGGAGAGCTAAAGACGGACAGTGATGAATGCAGGACATATTTGGGAGCAGACGCTAAAGCTCCAAACACTGTGAGGAAGAACTGATGCGAGGAGCAGCACAGTATTAGTCATGTGAAGCACAACAACTGACAGCTCCAGGAATCCTTGAGACAAAAATCTACAGGCACTACCCTGAGGATGCACAGCGGCAAACGTCCTACTCGAGCTCTTCCTAAAATAGAGATATGCCAAACTGACATTTCAGCGCAGTGTACCAAGCTCACGGGGTGAAGCAGGGTGAGACTGTTTTCAATGAAATGCACAAGGTGCTAGAAACGACTATGGGGCGAGAGAGGGGAGATTGTTTAAGCTTTGTAATTTTGATGTGTAGCCGATGAGACATCAGCACCCCTTTTTGGGTGGCGTGCTACGAAGTGATTCACTTTGAGGCAGACGGATCAGATCTGACGGGTGCAGCGACACAGACATACAGAGAGGAAAAATAAAGAGAGAGAAATAGACCTGGAGGTGGTGGTGGTGCTGCTGCCCAATTCTGAGGGGGTGCAGTCCAATTTTGGGGTGGCCCAGGGTAGGGGGGAGGTGGGGCCATGTAGTCAAAACCAGATGGGTACATTCCTGGAACACAGAAGAGATGGAATTTCAAGGTCAAATGAGGTTACTCTGTGTGGGCAATTAGTTACACAGCAAAGACAAAAAAGAAAAAAAAGAACTAAACGCTAAGAGAGAGAGAGAGAGAGAGACAAATGGCAGCCTTATTTATGCTTCAAGGGTTTTCACTTAGGCTCATTTAGGATGTGTATACAAAATATTAAAATGTGTTTGCACTTCTTATGCACAAGCGGGCTCAAGTTGAAAAACTATAAACTATGAAAGTGTGTGCACATCTTAAAAGCATATACTGGCTTTTTCTACATTACAGGTATTGACCATTTAAGTGAAAGAACAAAAAATAAAAAAATAAAAAGTGAAAGAAATCTTGTGGATCTTAAGTTAAGACTATTTTAGTAATTTACACTTAACTCTTTGACCACATACAAATTGTCATATTACAAATGACTGAATTCTGTACCTGCAGCAGCTGTTGGATGGGGGTAGCCCATGTTGCCAGCAGCAGGGGGAGGGCCCTGGTAGAATCCGTTCTGCTGGGGAGGGGGTGCGTAAGGATAGCCGTGAGGAGCAGGTGGAGCCGGGCCGTAGCCGTTCATCATCCCAGGTGAAGGGTAGCCGAAAGAGGCAGCACCGTTTTGTGCGGGAGCAGCACGAGAAGCTGAAACACAGGAAGAGAAAATGTTCACTCGCAACAAATAAACTGGATTTTCTAAAGAAAATGTTATGAGTGTGTTTATTCACTCACTATTGTACTGCCTATCTTATATACAGTATACAGTATATATCTACAGTATGGAAGCCACTTTAAAAGGCTTTTTGGGGCAGACCTTCATTACATGTATTGCTTATATGTCTTTAATGGTAAGATTTTAACCTTGAAAGTCGTATTTTTACAATGCGGTATTATTACTTTGGTAACAAAAAATTACCATAAAAAGGATTTAAATACTTTTTTCGACCCCGTATTAAGAGGTTATATTGATAACATGTAGTCTACATTATGTAGACAAATATATAATAATACAAAAATACATCCACAGAGCTTTTAGAAATGTGCTGAATGAAAGTATGGCTTTTCCTAAAAAAAATATTATGATTGTGAATGAATCAGTATAAACATTTTGACGGGTCCAAAATGAATGTTTTGTTAATGTTTAATGTTATGTTTTGTTGGTTCCCACTTCTAACAAGGCTTGCTGTGAGCCTATAGTATAACAATGTTGGTATCACGTGGTATTTCTGTGTCGTCAGCAATCAAGTTGTCATTTAGTGTGGAAACGGTAAGTGCCTGGCAACCACTTGTTGTGAAGTGAATTTCATGGAACAGGGGAGGGAGAAAGCAACATCTAGTGGCTGAATTAAGGCTGACCGAATGCTTGGAAGCTTCGACCGTTGGCATGGTATTCGATCTCCAAATCACTAATCGAATGCTTCGTTTAAAAAAAAAAAAATTTTTAAATGATATATTGGTATGTTATAATAATGTATACATCCCAAAATAACCCATGAAATAAGGAATAATCCAACATAATTATTCATTATTCATATCCAACATTAAATATGATTAGTTATTGTCAGACTGATATCACTGTTTGTTGTTTGTAGAGGTGTGGGTGTGTACAGTAGTGCGGCAGCAGCACTGTTCCGATCACTGAAACGGGGGAGATGCAGACATACAGACAGATGAACATGTCAGTCTGCTGCGCCGCGAAGCTTCAAATACCTTCGAATATTTCTCACCTGTGGCTGAATGTTATCAATGTCATTAATAGCAACCTTTAATTAATATTCAATGTATATTTAGCATTGTAAAACATGGGACACAATGTTTAAGGAAACCAGCATACAAACCATTTGTGGCCAGTTTGAAGAGATGCTGTCCCACCTCTATGGCTCCTCCACTGGTGAATGACATCTTGAAATGGGCCTGGCCCTCCCAGCCACCTGATGAGAGAGTCCACTACATTTAGAACAAATACAGAAAGCTACACTTGTGTTTTATGGTGCAGTCCCTTTATCTTGACTAAGATAATTCACCTAATACCTATTTTACAAGATGAATGTGACCATTTATGAAACAAATCGTACCTTAAAGTGGTTAAGAATAAAAGCAAAAAGGCCACCTACCACCAGGCTCTGCTGACACTGTCCCTTTAATGTAGTTGGCTGCAAAGACTGGCTGCTCAATGCTGCAGCCCTTCATCAGATAATAGGGGAACATGGCTGAACCCAAGCAATCCTTAGTGTTACTGGACACAAACAGCATCTACGCCAGTGAATGAGGGAAGAGACAAGAGAGTGTGTGGAGAGATAACAACAAGATGTGTGAGAATATGAACACAGTTTTTCTAATCAGCAGCAGCAATAGTGTGTTAAACTGGGGAAAAAACGTTCGGAAACTTGTGTTTGGTGGATTATTTCTCTGTATTTACAATGCTAATTGGCATTGTATTTTACATCGTTGGGAAGCCTGTTTATTTCCCTTTACAATGATGTCCAACTTGTAAGGATCATGCATTTGTGGGATGAGCAGCACAGCTGATTATGTGGGTAGCGCCCAAGAAAAATCTGCCAAAATGCTCTGCCAATGGTAAACAGTGTTTTCTCATAAGGCTCGTGAAGGGCAGTCATTGCAGGCTTCCTGGTGGCCTTATGAGAATACACTGTTTACCATTGGCAGAGCATTTTCTTCTTCTTGGGCGCTACCCACATAATCAGCTGTGCTGCTCATCCCACAAATGCATGATCCTTACAAGATGGACATCATTGTGAAGGTAATGCCAATTAGCATTGTAACAACAGAGAAATAATTGATCAAACATAAGTTTCTGAACTTTTTTTTTTGCCAGTTTATATATATATTTAATTAATTAATTCTGGTGGTACCCTGTATGGTGTGAGGTAAATGCTGCCCTTCTTGGTCCCTCTAAGCAGGTCTGATTTGCCGGTGGCATCGCTGAATGACAGCTCCACATTCTTACATTCCCTTAAAACACTGGGGAAAGAAGAAGAAAATGTTACAGCCAAGATCTGATCTGCAGAGAATAAATGCAGAGTATAAATGATAAATGCAGAGTATAAATGCAGAGTATAAATGATAAATGCAGAGTATAAATGCAGAGTATAAATGATAAATGCAGAGTATAAATGCAGAGTATAAATGCAGAGTATAAATGATAAATGCAGAGTATAAATACAGAGAATAAATGCAGAGTATGAAAGCAGAGTATAAATGTAGTTTTTAAATGCAGATTATAAATGCAAAGTATAAATACAGATTATAAATACAGAGTATAAATACAGATTATAAATACAGAGTATAAATACAGAGTATAAATACATGTAAACATTACTGGAAAACTACTGTATTTAGCAACATGCAGCGAGAGTATAAATGCATGTGAGCAATGCTGGAAACGACTGTTTTTAGCAACATGGAGCTAACCCACTTTACTCAACTGTTATGTCAACATTCACACGAAAGCTACTTCCTTTTGTGATTGTTGGCTAACGTTAAACAAGTTAGCCATCTTTGCTTAACAGCTAAAACCAACTTGTCAAGATACTGCAGAGGCTCTAAAGTCGGTCATTAATAATAAAAGACTATATATACCCAGGTTTAAAACAGTAAATAGTTGAATTCCCTCTAATATACACACATAGCTGACGTCAACAACGCTAACAGATGTGTTAGCTTAGCGATGCTAACAGGCCAGCTAGCTGTAGGTTAGCATGGTGTTGACTACGCACTGGAGAGGAAGAAGGTAAACAAGCCGAGAAGAGAGGCGACAGCTGGTTAGTTCATATATTTAACACCACAGAGGTGATTTAATATACATTACCTCTCTCCGTTGGTTACCAAAACGCCGCCGTTTTGCGAGTGATTCCGATTCAGAGCCATGTTTGTGAGACGTCTTCTGCTCTCTCTCTGCTGCTGCTGCTACAGTCTGATGAGGATGATGATGATGATGAACGCCCGACGGGGTTGCCCCAGAAACGTCACGGCGTTACGTCACAACGTGACAACTCGTGATTTACCGTGAGACAGTCAACATCATTAGCACACAGACGAACTGCTGTGTGCTGCTGAAACCTGCACATTTAGATCACTGCTCGGCATCTGATCGAGCAAATAGCTACTAGTTTGGTGCAATAAAAGTTCCTCCAAGTCCTCTGGCTTCACAGTTGTATAGAAAGTCAATATATATATATATATTATATATATATATATATATATATATATTTATTATACATTTATTTATCCATTATATAACCTTAAAACTGTAATGTTATTTTGTACATTTTAAGAAGTTTTTACCTCTTAAAAATTACGAATAAATGTTTAATTAAAGTGAAAGATTAGAGTATTTTTGTGGAACTATTTCTGTTAAGATAACTCATTCAGATAATCCATAAATGAACCCTTGAGGGAAGGTAACATCAGCTCAAAATAAAAGACAGAAGGAATTAAGTCTTTGAGGGTTTAAAAGAAAAAAACGAGATTAAACAATTAAAATCCTAATCCTAATTGAAAAATCCATGTCCTTTAAGGTATATATATATATATATATATATATAAAAATATATATATAAATATTGTACTGTATACTAACGTTACTTATGTAACAACTAGTGATGTGAAATAACACTTGTATTATAGTATATTTGTTGTAGTATTTCGCTTTTGCTATATTTTTAGAGGTCTCAAATTATGACTATTTATTTATAATGTTTTAAACATCAAAATAACCTGCAATCATAAGATTTATTATTACAAGTAGTAGTTGCAGTATTAGTAGCAGTAGTATAAATATGGTACAGATGAGATTATTTTGTAGTATTAAGTTTTTTTATATTTTCTTTTGCTATATTTTTAGAGGTCTCAAATTATGTGCACAATGATTATTTATCTATAGTGTTTTAAACATCAAAATAACCTGCAATCATAAAATTATCATTACAAGTAGTAGTTGCAGTATTATTATTATTATTGTTATTAGTAGTAGTATAAATATGGTACATATTTGGCACATATACGTATATGGTGATATAAACTGTAACCTCATTCTTGTAACTGCCCTCTGTAATAAGGTAAACTACAGTATATAAAGCATGTTGTCCTTTATACAGTTTTATGTGCCAAAACATATATATATATGTTATAGTTAGAATAATTATAAATAATAATAATTATAGTCAGACAAATTTAGGAAAATTTAATTAGAGTATATGTATGGCTCAATAAGGAAGCTGGTTAATAATTAATAATTGACTTATGGAGAAGGGGTGGGATTAAATACGTTTATACTTCTTCTCACTCCTTTTTCGAATCAAGGCATCAAGTGTTGACAATTTATTTTTTTCTTTGTGCTTTTCATTGTATGTAAATACTACTTGTTTCTGACTGTCCACTTGTTTGTATGCTCATTCTTTTTCTTTATTTTTTATTTTATTTTTTTTGTTGTATTCTACATCTTCGAAATAAATTTTGAAATGAAATGAATTATGTGTCTGTGTCTAGGTAAAGGCAGAATCCTCATTCCTCCCAATTAAACTGAAATAATAACATTTATAAAGATGAAATTTTGTGCACTTGCTAATTATAACATTGGTTCCAAATCCAATCACTATGCAGCAGTGAGTAAAGGTTTAATATTGCCCATGTAATATTAATTAGATGATGGGTACAAGCACTGCCATAGGGAGAAGGAGAGGTTGGCAAGACCTTTGAGTTACGCAATGGTTTCATTTAATGGCTCCCTGAGGATACATGCATGTGCTCAGCATGATTATGTATTATTTAAACGTTGACCTTTTTATTAATCACCAGCTCATTCTGCCCTACTTTTTCAAAGCAGCTCTCAGGGCGCACAGCTGTGACATCATTTCAACTTTTTTTTTTTTTATTACAAGAATGACAATAAATACATACCTACATGAAGTAAAGACCTCGTGCTCTGGTAGAGGACGCAGCAAGCTTCAAACCAATTAACCCTAATTAACACAAGTCACGTGACCCACTTCCACGCGTCAACAAAGGACGTGCTGTTTCTGAGACCAAAACCGTACAAGACCCAAAACATCAAAATCATAAGGAGATGTGGAATTATCATTGTGCAAAACTTTGTTTGATTGCTTTAATTTTTGCTGTCATGGCTCAGCACTGTTGGTGTTTCTCAAAGAAAACACCTGAGCAGCTCGTGCTGCCCAGAGTCACCTGCTCTGGTCGGAGGATGAGAGCTGTTTTTGGTCCACTGGTCAAAAGTAACATCCATGTTAAAGGTGAGATTGTGTTCTTTATTGTTGCAATGTTAAATTTCCAACCCCTGAGATGGCAAACATGGTTGGAGATTGTTTCAGCAAGCTTTTGTGACTGTCAGTCTTTTAATTTCAAAATAGGTTTTCAACATTTGCATTGAATTAACCAATATTGTGCATGTGCTTTTGTTGTTTTCTTAGACATGACAGGGGCCAGAATCCCAGTGCTTCAATCTGAGGGGTCCTGTGGAGTGAGACTGGGCAGAGAGAAAAACCAGAGCCTCTCCTTCTACAGCAGATATGACAGTTGCTACGCACAGATTGAGGTAAATAAGGGACTGTGTGAAAGTTACTGATTGATAGATAGATAGATGGATAGATAGATAGTAACTGTATTGATCCCGAGGGAAATTCAAGTTTCCAGCATCTCAGTTCCATAGTGCAAAACATGTTAGTAAAAAGGCAGTAAAAAAGTTAGTAGTGCAAAGTACAAAAAATATACCAGATATAAAAATATAAGGAGATGAAGAAATCTGTTAAAACTGAATATAGTGCAGGGTAACAGCTGTGATACAGGACTATTAAAAAAATGAATATAGTGCAGAAGAGACTGTTAAAAATTTGTATAGTGCAGGGTAACTCCAGTAGCTTAGTCTATGAAAGTGCAATGTGGACATTATTATCTGTCTTGCAGACCGTCCTCCTTTGTCTATAGCATTGTGTTCGTCTTATTTTAAAAAGCAAGGTGACTAAATTGCAACACCTTCCCCACAATATCTGTAAATACAACACTATAGATTGCTACAAATAGTGAAGCATTTATAGAAATGGAAATGTGTCTACCTGGAAGTTTTCACCTCCCAAACTCAAAATGGAAATGTACCTATTTAGTGTACAATGAGAAGTCTTCACTGCACTGTGTTTGTGTGCGCATGTGAAATGTAAAATGGTGTGTATGACTTCTTAACATCCACATAATTGTGCTGACCTTTTGATCCTCAGAGCAGCAAAGTGGTCATCCCTCTGCAGGTACAGCTGACGGGAAAGGATCATCGATGGTTCGGGGTAAATATCAGCTGTCCTCTGATAAAGAGACGCAGCGGCAGGACTCAACTTATCCCAACACGTGAGTGGAGACAGCCGATGTGGGCGAGGAAGCTCATTGACACGTTATGTCTTCAATACCTGAAGTGGGCTCTCCTTTTCCCATCACCTTCCATCAATCGAAACTTAAAGTGGCACATTTTTCTTTGGACCCTGGTGGTCGAGAGTTCAGAATAATTTCTTTACACACAAGGGTGATATTACCTGTTACCTAGGAAACTAACAACACAGCTCTTCTACAGCGTTACCTGGAACCTGTGACACGGAAAGAGCTCTACGAGTGGACTGTGGCCACCAAAGCATCTCTAGTGATGCCTGCCACAAACTGGGCTGCTGCTACAATGCTCCCGATTTAAACTGCTACTACAGACTCAATGGTAAGATTCGTCATTCGTCATGGCATGTAAAATACTGTTTACACGGAAGCAAATTATTCATCTCAGGCATTTCCTCCTAATGAGAACATATAAAACATGTTCCCGTGTGTTCCTCCAGCCTGCTCTCTGGATGGACACTTTGTGTTCTCAGTAAAGGCCACGGACACAGACCAACCAATCGATCCCAGCAGCCTCATAGTCAAGGATCAGCCACAGTGTTCCCCTGTGGTCACCACCCCAGACACGGCCATCTTCAAGATCGGAGTCATGGACTGTGGTGCAAAGATGAAGGTGATGCTACTTGTCAAGAGTTTGATTCTAACGTATTATTATTTGGACAAAAGAGTATACTACAGATTGGGACAATTTACACAAATAAAACAAGCATATTGTGTCCATTAGTCCCACCGACATTAGCTTTGGACTGATAGAAACTCTGATATGATTGTGACACACAGCAGTAAGTTCATTATTTTAAAGTTGAAGCCCTTAAAAGTCAGCTTTAGACTGGTATGTTTAAACATCTGGATTTATCAGGACTATACCAGTCTTGCTACTGTTCATTCCCTGAACACTTTTAAGAGCAATTTCTTGAAATGTAGGCTATTAATGCAGTCAATTTGAGTCCAAATGGAATTTGAATAAAATCACCCCATTTAATGGTATATAACTGGTATTCACATTCAATATCATTGCAAATTTTCCCACTGTGGAACTAATAAAGGATCATCTCATCTTATCTTAACATGATTCAAATAGAAATGCGTTTCTGTTTATCACTATCAAACAGGTCTGAAGTATTTAGGTTGACAATTTTTAGAAAACAAATAGTTCCAATGGTATCTAAGAGTACAAATGGTAGTAAGCATTATGCTTAATCAGTGTTACAATTATGACAGGGTCCTTGGAAAATGTTTTCCCCTGTAAGGGGGTCCCTGGTATAGAGTGCCGATTGTCTCACTGAAATGTTGTTCCTCTATTCCTCTCTGCCCGACTTTTAGGTAGACGGAGACGTGAGGATCTATGAGGTGGAAGTGGAGGAGCTGCAGACTCAAAGTATAACCAAACATTCTCCATTCAGGTGAGTTTTTACTGTAAAGCTGATGGCTCTGACAGTGATTAGAAAACTAGACTGATGCTGACATACAGTATGTACTGATAAGTATGTGGGGGGTTTAGTCTCCAGGTCCAGTGTGAATACGACGCATCACATTTAAAGCGTGCGGCAGACTTGCGGTCCTTGTACGCAGTGACCAACCCGCCGCCTGTGGTTGGACTGGGAACCATCAGAGTGCAGATGAGAATCGCCAAAGGTAATAAAAATTGCATTGTCTCAAGTCCTTAGAACTAAACCTTACAGACTGCGTTTGTGATTCCTCTAGACGCATCCTTCACATCCTTCTTTCCTGAGGACCAGCTTCCTCTAACCATCCCCCTGCGCAAAGCTGCATATGTGGAGATTTCCATCTCCCAGCCGTCCCCAGACCCCACGCTCTCCCTACGTGTTCGGGATTGCTTTGCCTACCCTGCGTCTAGACACTCTGTGTGGACGCTTCTCTATGACGGGTAAGGGCGGAGGCGATTTCAGCAGCATTATGTGCGTAGGGTACCAAACAGCTGACAATTGTTTCTCCTCCTGGATAGATGTCCAAACCCTTTGGACAACATGAGAAGCTCCGTCCCCGTGAACAACCAGGGGAAGACCACCTCCCACTCCCAAGTCAGGAGGTTTGATGTCAAGACCTTCGCCTTCTTGGACCCTCACACAGGCTATCCAAGTGTGGAGGAAGTAAGGTTATATCACATCCACATATTATTATAAAATAAAACTGTGCATCTCTGCAAACGTGTACTCTCTCCCTTAGATGTACTTCTACTGTTGGGTGGAAATCTGCACAGATGACTGTGCGCAGCGTTGTGCCATCATTTGTGAGTATATTACATTACGTTTTTTCTCCTGTATGTGCTGTGTATATGTGATAAACCCGTGGTGCCTCTCCTCCCACAGCGTCCGAGGGCGAGAGACAGAGAAGAGAGGCGATGTCTGAGTCCGACCAGGTCCAGCTGGTCTCTTTAGGGCCGCTGCTGCTGGGACAGAACGGCACTGAACTGGAGGACAATCCATGTGTGAAACAGAAGACAAGTAAGACTATAGTCGGCATGTGATGAACCAATAGTAATACTTGAATTAAATATTTTTCTGTTCCTCAGTGTTTCAGGTGACAGTGTATGTTCTCTCTGGCGTTGGTGCCGCCCTGCTATTGGTCCTGATGTTCGCTGCGTGGTCAAACATCAGAAAGAAGCAGAAGCCAGAAACACAGCCGGTCTGCGAGGCACAAGTTGACAGTGAACGATCTCAATAAAGCATTTCATCGCTCGCGGTGTGCATTTGTACTTTGTAATTGATTTTGATTGATCATAATCAAAAGCTGTAGTCATTCATTATGGCTAGTTTAATTTGTTTTTGTAAAATCAATGCCAAAACACATTGGTTCAAATGGTTCCAAAAGCTAGTTTTTTTTTTAATGATACTTGAACTGTCATTTTATGAAACTTGGCATTGGTACTTGGTCCTGCATGTTTTGAATTTAATTTGTTTTTATTTTATTTGAGACTCTTTGGTTCAGTTTTAGTTAGTTTTCAGAGTGTGTTTACTAGTTTTAGTTAGTTTTCAGGGTGCATTTGCTAGCTTTTGTTTAGTTTTAGTTAGTTTTCAGAGTGTGTTTGGTAGTTTTAGTTTTCCAGAGTTTGTTTGTTTTTGTTAGGGCCAGCTATAATGTCTCAGAAGTATGTAGCTACATAAACATACAAAATACATAGTAGGAGAACTGTGCAGGAATGGCCATGTCTAATGTTAGCGCTACTTTATTGTCCGATGTGAAGCACCGTCACCTGGAATGTAAAGTCTTGTTAAATTTCTGTGGTTCAATGTCACGAGAGTTGACGGAAATTCATGCGGTCTTTTTCCTTTAATATATTATACTTAAAAAACTAAAACTGAAATTAATTTGCTATATATATATATCTATATATAGATATATATATCTATATATAGTTTTTATTTAGTTTTAGTTTACTATAATAACCTTGGTTGTGAGGTGCTGGTAATTCAATAATGATGAAAATAAGTGAGTTAGAATAATAGTTTATTGACACAAATGTTCAGGGTTATATCGTAGATAAGACATACAAAAGCAGTGAAATGAGGAAAGGAAAGTTGGGAAAGTTGCCTCAGTAAGGTCTGAACTTTCTCTGTGCCCTCAGCAGAGATATTTTCTGTTTATCCTCCTCAAACTTTTTCCTCAGTTCAGCAATATCTGAAAAAAAGAAACAGGATAGAGTTAGCCATAACAAAAGCTTGATGGCTTCTCTGTCTCCTTGACCCTACATCAATGACAAATTCTAGCCTGAAGAAGAGAATGAACTTACGTTCTTTCTGTGTGTTTCTCTGCTGCCAGGTGTAGAAGTTCATGAGCTCCTTCCTCTTCTTCTTCCTCATCTCTTTCTGTAGAGTCCTCTTGTTGGCTGCCTCGCTGTGGGGGCGGCCCTTGGTGCCCTTGGGTCCTCTCGTGACCTTCACCCAGCCCTCTTCATCCTCTTGCTGCTGCTCGGCCTCCTTCCTCTGCCTTTCCGCTTCCTGTGACACAAGAAAAAAACATCACGTTGAAGTCACGTTGACTAGATGGGCGTGTGACGCTGGAGGAAGAGCAGCAGAAGTCTCACCTCCTCTTTCCGCTTGTCGTAGCCTTCCATGAAGGAGTCGACTATTTGTTGCAGTTTGTCCGGATGAATGAAAGACTCAGTGTACTGTTGAATCCATTCTGGTGTAAGAAAGAGCAACGAAGAACATGAAATATGTCAGAAGACAGATGAATATATCTGATCAACAAGGACCTGGCTCACACTATTAAACCTTGCATGATTAAAAATGAATCCATCAGTGTAGCGTCACTCACTCTGTGTTCCTGTCCTCACTGGACGCTGCTCTGTGCAGACCACCAGAGGAACATCATGTGGGTGTGATTTAGCTACTGTTAAGGAGGAGGAGCTTTGGAACACAACGTAGCCGACTTTGAAACCCTGGAAGGGACAGACAGAGAAATATTGACCTGAAATATACCGAACATAACACAGTGTACAGTGAATGTTTGCTCATGGTGTCACAGCAGAGAGAGAGAGCTCTTCAGCAGCAGTGCGGACCAACCTGTTTTTCAACTGGTTTAAAGAGCCTGGACAGCTTGGGTCCAGACTCCCGAGTGGAGCCCGGGTGGTCCCTCAGCTCCACCGACTCCACAGAGCCAAACTGAGAGAACAGCTCTTTGACAACATCCTGGGAACACACACAGCACAGCAGGGCAGGAATGACCGTTAGAATGCATTACTAGGATAATAAAATTAATTTAAATAAAATTAATTATTATTTATGTTATATAAAATATATATATTATAGTTAGAATAATTATAAATAATAATAATTATAGTTAGACAAATTTAGGAAAATCAAATTAGTGTATGTGTATGGCTCAATAAGTAAGCTGGTTAATAATTAACTTATGGAGAAGGGGTGGGATTAAATCAGTTTATACTTCTTCTCTCACTCCTTTTCGAATATGTAAATCAAGGCATCAAGTGTTGACAATTTATTTTTCTTATTCTTTCATTGTATGTAAATACTACTTGTTTCTGACTGTCCACTTGTTGGTATGATCATTCTTTTTCTTTCTTTCTTTATTTCTTTTTTTGTATTCTACATGTTCGAAATACATTTTGAAATGAAATGAATTATGGTCTTTGGTAAAGGCAGAATCCTCATTCCTATCCAATTAAACTGAAATAATAAGATTTAAAAAGATGAATACAACACATCCCCTCGAGCTGACAGGTAGCTCCATGGACTGTACCTGTGGGCAGTATGGGGGGATGTTGAGCACAAACAGAGTCCTGTCCATCGGTCTGCGGGAACTCTTCTCTGCTCGCACTTTGTGCTCTTTCACGTACAGCTTGTGCTGTGCGACGCTGTCGGAACTAAACCGTAAAGACAACACTGCGAAGAGACACAGAGACAAATACATGAAGTTAAATAAAGCCAACACATCACTCAGTACAGGAACTTACAATAACCACTCAAACCGGCTAAAACCACCAAGTTAAACTTCCGTCAGAGGATAAATCAGTATGCTAGAGAAAATGTTAAATTAATATTCTTCATTTAGTCATTTAATACCTGTAAATCCTCCAGGAATAACACAAGCCTGGCTGATGGCATGTTTCTTCTTGGACGGCGCCATTTTGGTGTGACCCCTCACACCGGAAGTACAACTAAAACCAATGACGGAATTATTATTATATTTATTTAATAAATACAAACATAACTCAAATTATATATATATCTTATAGTTTAAAAAGTAATATAATTTGAGTTGTTTGTATTTATAAAAAAAATTAAAAAAATTCCGTCATTGGTTTTAGTTTTAGTTTAATATGTATATATGTACATATACAAAAATTATGTGGACCCCAGGAAGAATAGCTGCTGCTCTGCAAAAGCTAATGCGGATCTAAATAAACAAACGAACAAACAAATAAACCTGTTATATATTTCAATAATTTCCCAAAACAGCCGTTTCACCAAGAATTGTCTTATTACTTTTATTACTTTATTTTTTTTGGTGTTATTACTTTTAGTTTATCCTACCTGTCCAAACAAAAATACTACTATATTACAGCACAACCATAAATAAAGATTGTACCAAACAAAAGTAAATCTGCTGCTAACATTACATTAGATGGTGATTTTTGTTAATTGTTTAAAGATATCTTTATTTTCAGGTACAAATTTTAACTATTTTAGTTTAGAGCACATCAGCTATAGAGTACTCAAGCTTAAAAATAATTTTATAATACTTTTACCTGTTGGGTTTTAGTTGAAGATAAGTAGCTAACAATCTATATTTCATGGCTAAATTAAATTAATAAAAACAGGGAACTGTAAATTGTGATGACTGTGATAGCATTAATTTCTGGTCTGGAGTTTTTTTTAGAAAGAATAAATGCTGTAGGTCAGTATATCATTTAGGATGAAAACGCCTCGTCATCGCACAGCAGTCGGCAGGAAAAACGAGTCGCAGACAACATCTACAAAGCTAAATATTTAATGGCAACATTTCACAGACAGATCCGCCTCTCTAGTCTTTGACTGACATACCAAGAAAAGCAACAAAGTAATTTACAGTCTTTGAACAGAAATCAAGTGTAATGTATACTAGGAAGAATTAAACATATACTGCTTCAAAACTGGACAACCAAGTAAAACCAGTCACAAGTAGAGCACGCTACAATCTGGATGCCACAAGGATGGTAAAAACAAAGAAATTATCAACATAATATGACTGTGTGAAAACTGGTACTGAAATAGTATTATAGTGTCTGTCAATCCCTGATTTACTCACACAAGTGTTTTCAGTCGTTTTGGCTTAGAGGGCCTCTTTTCAGATGGAAGTTGGGTAGACTTCTGGCGAGGATTTGCTGAAGACAACTTCATTGTCCTGCCTAGTCAGACAGACATGGTATCTAATATTTTACTTGGTCTACATTCCGTTTTATTTCTATGGTCAGTGCACACCTAGAAAACACAAAAAGAGGTACAGGCAATATGACTGAATACACCTGTGTGGATGTACAGAGCTTTAAACATAATGTTTCTCTCAACAATGACAAAGCTGCTCAGTGTCTGTCTATTCGTTTTTTAGGTCTCTTTTTTTTGCCCATTTCTTTTGGGGACATAAGGGCGGGTGGAGATAAACAGGAGTATTAAAAGAAACTCAACATATCCAAACAAGCTGGTATTGAATTGACAAAAAAAAATAAAAAAAAATTCCTACTCATCCAGTTTGATTTGGCATCCCCCACCACAATGGATTAAAACAACAAATCACGTCACACTTCCTTCCACTAGTCCGTCTCAGGAACAAAACGGGTAACATTTGGATACCGCAAAACTAAGAACACGGTTTTGCGCATCCACGAATTTCCCGTTTCAGAGAAGTCATGTATATCAAATGTGTAAAAATCGGTTTCATATGAGAGAATGTGGGGCGGCCAGCTGTCAAGATGAAAACCACAGTTTTGTATTGCGAACACTGAGAATGCAGTAATATGTTTATGAAGAGACAGTGTATTCACACGAGACATGAGCTATATCTTGATGCGAAAGGCGGTGGCCTGTGAGCTGGGGGGCTCGGTGGTGGAGGTGGACTGCACGGTGGACTTGAACAGAGCTTTGAGGATGGTCTGAGGGTCCACCTCTGGAGTAGGTTGAGAGGAGGCTCGCTGACCGACGGGGCGAGACAGGGAGGGGGGCAGGCCGTCTTTCTTTGTACCGCCGCTTGCGCCTGGAGTGTCACTGAGCCTCCTGTAGGAGTCAAGGAGAGGATGTCACAAGATCACAGAGATCATCATACTTTTGAAAAATGATAGTTGCCATGCAAAAAGCATTACATTCCTTAGACTCTAGTGGATCGTGCCAACGGCAATCTGAATAATATCGGCATATCGCACGTCTTAATCGGAAAATGCTCCATTTGGAATAAGGCCCAATTCAGAATATCCAAACAGAATATGCTGCTTACATGACCCGTATCAAATTCAGAATATTGTCATGTTCTGAATAATAGTGGAATATTAGTGTGTATGTAAACATAGTCATTGTGAAGCTAAACTTAATTACATAACATTTTTTATCAACAACAGATTAATTTGAAATGAAGGAACTTACAATAGAATGGGCTGATCAGAAGTGATGACATTTCCCTGAATATGAAGGTTACACTTCATGGGTTGGCCTGAGAGAGGACAAGAAGAAAAGATAAGACAAAAACATCCAAACTATCAATCTGTTTAACGGCAGTCTCAGTGATACTGAATAACATCTAACTTGGCTATCATTCAGTTCAACAAAGGCACTTTGTTTTAACAAGTATATATACACAATGATGTCCCTAACCAGCAAACTCTGTGTTGTTGTCATTGACCTGCATGCAAAACAGAAGCCAGCGTTCAAAACCCAGAGAGCTATTAGATGTTTGCGTCCTTGCTACTGGCACTCACCATCCAGGCAGCGATTGTTGTACTTCCTGTATGCGCTCACAGCGTCCTCTTTACGCACAAACACCACTTCAGCCACGCCCACCTTCACCAGCCGTGCTCGCTTCAAGGCCCCGCACACGCAGAACAGTTCCTGTGGACAAATAGATAGGGAGTGCAAACACACCGAATGAGTCATCATAGCACTACAATATCAAACGTAACAAAAAGGTTACTGGCAATCAGTGTGATTTACTCACAACTATGTCTTCCTCGGTGACCCGGGGGTGCAGGTTGTTCACCGTTATTTTTGTCCCCTCCAAAGGACTGAAAGCAGGCTAGAAAGAAATATGAAAACACCACGTGATCAAGCATATGCAATGAAAATGGCTGACATAAAAAATGTGTGCAAGCATGGTGGTAAGGCTACGATGCCAAATGTCTTTTTATTTATTATTTTCTTTTATTTAACCAGGCAGGTCATTAAGAACAAATTCTTATTTACAATGGCGGCCCGGCAAAAGGCAAGCCTCTTGAGGGAAGAGGGTAGGGGATAAAAAGAAAGTCTTAGCATGTTAATATATGTTTCCCCATCATTAAAGTTAGAGCTATTGCACTCTTGCCACCATCATGAAGTGGTCAGCTCACAAAACCAGTTTGGGGTTTCACTACAAACGCAATCTTTGAGCAATGACTTTATGTTATGAAACACCGAGACAAAGGTGTCAGTCTACCTGTATGAAATCCTAAATTTAATTACTCGGTTAAACACCAAATGGTGACAGAGCTTATCTACAAAATGTTTGCAATAACTAATTTAACAATCTGAAAGAGCAAACATCTCTCAGTGCAAGTATTTCAAATTAACTTGCTTTATAAAATATCAATCAACCTTAACTTGGTTGGTTTGTCTCAATAGGCTAAATTTGACAAGTAACTGACTTGTTGTATCCAACATAAATGCAAATTACACTGAATAATAATATCAGATGGAAACAAACTACGACGGTAGGGAAGGTGTGCGTACCGAGCTACAGATGCAGCAGGAATACAGGGATGTTTACCTGAGGGGGAGCAGGAGCTGCTGTGCTGATTTCTGCTGTGCTTTGCTGGAGAGTCCTGGAGACTGGCTGTAAGGCTGCAGGGGAGGACCGGGTAGCAGACATGCTGGTGTGGGGCCGGGTGGGAGCCACAGGGACGGGAGGACGTGGGGCTGTGTAAGCATCATTTTTAACCACCTTGGTGATTGGGCCTGACATGGAGAATGTAGAGCCCACTGTACCAGGCTGTATGTAATAAAGGAATGGAAAAAAAGAGTTTAATTTAATGTAGGAAACAGACACTGGGTGTACAATAATTGAATTATGTGTTTGAGTCTCTGTGCTGATTCAGATAGTATGCAAGGTCAGGTCAGCTGTCACGAAGCCGCTCTTACCCGCGATTGTGGCATATTATTAGCTGTAGTGATCTTTATGTGTTTACTGTGGGCGCCATCATGCTCATTTAAGAGAGGCTGTGGGAGACAAAATAATCTATATTATCATCATATTCTATACATGGGAAGCATTGTCTTCTCTTTCACATGAATATTTTAGTTAAAAGAAGAATTCCAGTCAATCTGTAATGTTTAACCACGCCAAGAAAAACAGCTCTACCTGTATAGCTGCACGTATTCCACTTGACATCCCTACTCCGACTGGACGTTGCTGTAAAAAGAAGCATCAAACATTAGAGTATTGTAAGCATGTCAACGTGCTTTTAGGCTCCCAACAAGCATACATGCAGGCGGTGTCACTGATCTGCTAAGAACAAAGCAACTCATTTTAACCTCACCTGGATGGTCTTGGTTATTTTTAGGGGTGGTGCAACGCCTGCCTGTGTCGGTGTTCCTCCAATGCTCCTCTTGAGGCTCAGTCTATCACGAGCATCCATCATTCTCTTATTATTGCTTAGCTGTGGCGTTGCGCCGCCCCTCACACTCAGTCCATGTACATTGGGGGAAAACTGCCTTGTGTTCATGCCGGCAAGATTGTTGTTGGTCTGTATCTGTATCTGTGGCACAAGCAACTGGCCCTGCAGATTGTGCGTTACTGCCATCTTTTGCATGGTCTGTGGAGGGACGCCAAACTGATTCTGCCCCTGTTTGCGTGAGTTGATCATCTGACGAGCGTCCTGCACCCCTCCCGCTCCTCCCCTGCCACGGATTTTAAAGCGAGCATCCTTCTGACCCAGCTTTTCTCTGGCATCTTTCACTTGAAAACCTGAGGGAAGATAGGAGGAAGATTGCGGGTGAATTTAGTGTTAATTCCCAAAACACAAACCTTCCTGAGCAGTTGGCTTTTTACTAATTATAAGGCATAAGAGAACTTAGGCAATAATGGCTTACCTGCTCCTGCTCCTCCTGCTCCTGCTCCTGCTCCTCCTCCTCCTCCTCCAAGCCGCTGTCTGACATCATTGGCCCCAATCTTTTGACGAGCATCAAAGCTCCTGCCAACTCCTCCTGCACCCCGTCCAAACATTGGTCTGAGAGAAAGAGAAACGAAAGTTTCATCAATGATAATGCAACACCCATTAGGATTGTCTAGTCAGTGCTAATGATTTTCCTGAATATAATCTAATGGGCCTATAGATGCAGATTGCTTTGTTTTTATACTAAATTTATGGTATTGTGCATAAGAATCAAACAACAAAAAGTGACATGAAAAACTCAACTTATCAATGACCCTGCAAAACCCATTAGGATTGTGAAGTCAGTGCTGCATTCCACATTTTAAAGTTCATTAAAAAAGTCATCTAAGTGTAAAATATTTTGACAGTAACAAGTACAATAGCAAAGCTAATTTTATTAATTTGAATAATTTGTTAATAGTCTGTTTATTGTCAATACTGTATATACTGCTCCTATTTTTATACTTCCTTCTATTTAAATGGTTCATATTTTGTTACACTTTGTTTAGCTCTTTTTTACTGTGTTCCCCACTGCGGGACTAATAAAGGAATATCTTATCTTAATACTTTAATCATTATTTTTTCACACAGTAAAACGCATTTAGTGGCTATCTTACTGGGCCCCTTCTATTTGTACAGACAATATGAGAATGCAATTTCTTCTTTACTTTCACACACAATAGCGGAGGAGGAACCACATTAAGAAGAGCAAGCCAGTGCTCCCAGTGACCACCTTTGTTAAATACTTTGGAGCAAATCAACCTGCATTGGGTTTGGCTCATCTAATTGTAAAATATTTTCACAGTAACAAGTACAATAGCAAAGCTAATTTTAACACTAATCATTATTTTTTTTCACATAATAAAACGTATTTAGTGGCTGTCTTACTGGGCCCCTGCTATTATTTGCACAGACAATATGAGAATGCAATTTCCTTCTTTACTTTCAAGGCAAGGCAGCTTTATTTGTACAGCACATTTCAGCAACAGGGCAATTCAAAGTGCTTCACATAAACATGTCACACACAATAGCGGAGGAGGAACCATATTAAGAAGCCACCACCCTAGTTCAAGCCCAGTGATCACCTTTGTTAGATACGTGGGAACAAAAAAACCTGCATTGCTGCAAACATAAATATTAGCTTGCTTACTAGCTTAGCCTGGCAGATCGAAGCTACAAACATAAGCAATCATGGTCACAGCTCTTCAAATGTATGTGTTGTCGCAACTACTATAGATGAATTGTTTAAAAAGTGAGTTTGGTAGAATAAAAAACCCTTATTTTCCTAAATTCAACGATGAATGTCTTCAGACATAAAGGCCTGCAGCTAACACATCTGCATAGCATCGCTTAGCTTCAACGCTGCTAGCTGCGATGGGTTAACAATAGCTGACGATATAGCCAACTGACGTTATCTAGCTTTACGCTATGTGTTTATAAATGTAACTGCGAGCTGCCCCGTCCTTAATAAGCGAGCAGCCGTCAGTGTAATCCCAGTTTTCGTACCGTTTAGCTGAAGCCTTGAGGTTAATACCGCGCTGTCGTATCACTTCATCCAGAGAGACGTCGGCCATCTTCTCGCGCTGCCTCACGGTGACGCGCATGCGCACATGAAAACGCTTTGAGCCTTGGCAACGGAACGTGATGTGTTCCAAAGCGCGAACTCACTGTCTGGAACTGAGTAATATATTTTATTGTTTTAATATAAGCTTTTGTTGATAGTGAGCTTCAAGATTAAGTAGGAAAGTCAACTGAGGCACACACATCGCATTCATTAAGTACGTAACCATTATACGTTATAAATCAGTGCTCTGCCATCGATTACTCTTGGCAAAAATGCAAATGACATACTTGCATGCCTCGGTACCCATGAGCCTTTGCGCGAAATTGTCTCAAATATATACGCAATTTTGCGCAATTAATATAGTTCACGATCTTCAAAATATTGTGGTTTTTACAAACAATTATTTAATAGACAGCTTAAATGTTGGTAGAAACGAAAATAAATGGCTGTCAGTGAGATATAGCTGGCACCCTAACAGAGAACACCTGGACACTGTGTCAATGCCTGTCTTCGACGATTGACTGGTTATGCCTTAAACTGATGAGTAAGGAAAATAACGACGCGGGGTGACGCCCGTGTCCTCGAAAACATATCGAGAGCAATTTTTGAAGGGGTAAAGGTCCGTCTGCTGAGGTGACTCGCCTACTTTGTGAGATGCCTCGTGGGGCTAGGACCTTCCCTGATCCCTAAACCTGTTAAAATAACAATATCTGGAGAATAATAAGTATGCAACACTGGCTTTTGAACACTTTCGAGGACTATCTAATATAAACTTATAAAGATATCACATAGTTGAACTACGTCAACTATGTGACGTAGTTCATCTCTGATGTAGAGTAATTGCAATAATCAATTTATTTATTATGTATATTATTATTATTATTATATATTTTTTTATAATAATTAATATTATTTATTTATACAAATTTAACCAATTAAAAAATATATATAATTTACAGGACTGTTGTTTTGCATTGCATTTTTATTATTATTATTATTATTATTTACTATTATTATTTATTTATTTTATTTTTTTATTATTTTTGTTATAATTATAATAATTATTATTTATTATTTATTTATACAAATTTAACCAATTAAAAACATATATATAATTTACAGGACTGTTGTTTTGTATTGCATTAGTGGTCTAAAAATGCTTTTTGAGAAATGGAAAACCACTTTGTGAGATCACATCGTCGAGGGCAGAAGCTTGGCCAGGAAAAATATTTAATATGTAGTTTTTGTCCAGGCCAGTTTCATTAGTTTGTTTTTTAAAATTATTCTGTTGAACCACAATTAAAAAGCAATGTCTGATTTTCATTAGTTCATTTTCAGTAAATTTTTATTTATTATTACTTTTGTCAGTTTCAAGTTATTTCAGTGACCATTGTGGGTTTTTCTTTCTTTAATGGAAGGGTACCAACAATTTTGTCCGCGTCTGTATAACAATATTCAGATCACCAATCACTGTATTAGTATAATAGTATGCACTATACTCATTTTTAACAGTCTCTTCTGCACTATATTCACTTGTTTAATAGTCGTGTATCACAGCTGTTACCCTGCACTATATTCAGTTTTTAACAGATTTCTTCATCTCCTTGTATTTTTATATATCTGGTATATTTTTTTGTACTTTGTACTGCTAACTTTTTTACTGCCTTTTTACTAACATGTTTTGCACTATGGAACTGTGATGCTGGAAACTTGAATTTCCCTCGGGATTAATAAAGTTTCTATCCATCTATCTATTTATCTATCTATCTATCTATCTATCTATCCATCTATCTATCTAATCATGGCAGGGCTCCACCTTTTAATAAATGTGTCTTTTGGAGTCTTAGGGAATAGGTTATTTGTTCCATGTGGTAAATTTCCCATACCTTCTCAATCCACTTAATTGTGATGCACTTAATCGCTGCTGTTAGCAATATTTTCATATGAAGTTTAAATACATTTAGTTTGATAATGATTTTTCCTGAATATAATCTAATAGGCCTATAGGTGCAGATTGCTATGTTTTTATACACATTTTATGGTATTGTGCATAAGAATCAAAGAACAAAAAGTTTGTCGTTAAAGCATAACATGAAAAAACTCAAAATCCCATGATGCAGTTGGGCAGACGCAGATCCAACCTGCTGAGTCTGTATTTATTATGTAGTTTAAATAAATTTAGTTTGATAATGATTTTCCTGAATATAATCTAACGGGCCTATAGCTGCAGATTGCTTTGTTTTTATACTAATTTTATGGTATTTTGCATAAGAATCAAACAACAAAAAGTCGGTCGTTAAAGCTGAAGTAGGTGAGATTGGAGCAAATATGATTAAAAAAAAGTTATTTTTATAATACGGTCGCTATTTCGTGACAGTAGTACATGAAACAGGTAACCTGAAAAAAATCCTCTGTGTCCTCCGGTGCTCCTAACGGCATCTGCAAGATTTCACAGACCGGAGGAAAACAAGCAGTAAGAGCTGATCCGAGGTCTGCTGTCCAGCTGCCGTCTATGAGAGCCGGCTGTCAATTGCTCGCAAACTCCGACCAAACGGTAAAACTAGGCCGCGCTGATCAAATATGAATCAATATTATGTTACGTTAATGCTTTTTTTTCTCCTCAAATGTTTTCAGAATCATCTTTTAGTGTACTGTTTAGCTGTAAAATTAGAAAGTTTGTGACAACGCTGCCATTGTGAAATCTGGTGAAGGAATGCCAAGTTCCGGTCACATGACCGGAGCACAGCCAATAGGAACGCTGTCTCAATGAAATGACCTGTGATTGGTCAAAGTCTCCCGTCACGGCTAGACGTTCTAAAGCCTGAAAACAGAGCCATGAGGAGTTACAGAGGTCTAGTTTTTCTCTCAGAACACTTGAATTACAACATGCTGAAAGGTTATTATGGAATTTTTGCCCCATGATGCCAAAAATATACTGCCTACTGCAGGTTTAAAGCATGACATGAAAAACTCAAAATCCCATGATGCAGTTGGGCAGACGCAGATCCAACCTGCTGGGTCGATGCCCTCTGGAGCTGTGGAGCTGTTCATCATCATCGCTGCCTCACGTCTCTCTCTCTCTCTGTGTGTCGGATCCGTTAGAGGAGAAATGGCTGCAGCTCTGTCCCGTGCCCTCAAATTACCCGGTAAGATGCGCTAAACGTATTTCTACCAGACAAACAGAGGAAATAGACTTTAAACAGACAATTTACTGCAACCTTTATCAGTCAGGACTGAATGGTCTGAGAGGATACAGCTCTCTGTAACGGTATTGATTCATTAGATGCGCTCATCGTCACATATTGTTAACAGTATCTGATCCACATCAGCCCAGAATGATGGACATGTTTCCAAAGGATGTAATTATAATAGATGTCTGTATTTATAGATAGAGCAGCATGTAAAGCATCTCTGCTGTTGTTCTGCCTCTCAGCTAGCTGCTATAGCTAATGTTAACCAACACAAGCTGACCTGCTCTGGAGAGTAAACAAGCATTAAAGCATGACAATAAACATTACATCTGACGCCAGGCAACAATATTGTACTGTTTACTAACCTTAATATTTGTCACAACTAGTGATGTGCAATAAACACTTGTATTATTGTAATTTTTTTAATATGATTGTAATTGTAGTATTATTTTTGTAATATTTTCTTTTGCTTTATTTTAAGAGGTCTCCAGTTTTAAGCAGGCTACAATAATTATTTATTTATAATGTTTGAAACATCAAAATAACCTTCATGCAATCATTACAAGATTTGTCATTACAAGTAGTAGTTGTAGTATTAGTAGTATAAATGTGGTACAGATGAGATGATATATGGTCTCAAATTATGTGCACAATGATTATTTATTTATAGTGTTTTAAACATCAAAATAACCTGCAATCATAAGATTTATCATTACAAGTAGTAGTTGCAGTATTATTATTATTATTATTATTATTGTTATTATTAGTAGTAGTATAAATATGGTACATATTTGGTACGTATACATATATGGTGATATAAACAGTAACCTTATTCTTGTTACTGCCCTCTGTAATAAGGTATGCTACAGTATATAAAGCTTGTTGTCCTTTATATAGTTTTATATATATATATATATACTGTATATAAAATGTGCTGTGTTTGAGTACTAAAGGAGCGTACTTGAGTAAAATGCGTTATTGGACATTAAGACCCTTACATACAGAGGAAAAAAATAAACATTAGTAGCCAGAGTAAAAGAAGGATACATCTATAATGCATAAGTATTGTGAGACAATATATGAGTGATTGTGTATCAATAATCTGTGTCTCTGCAGGGAAGAAGGGCTCGGAGCTCGGGGAGTACGACCCTCTCACCCAAGCAGACAGCGAGGACGAGAGCGAAGAGGACGACCTCGTGCTCAACTACCCCCGGAATGGCCTAGGCAGGGACGGCTGCCTCGGCACGGGCTCCTCCAAGCTGCGAGGCGGCAGATCGGGAAGACTCGTGGGGGCCGAAGATGATGAGGCACAGGAGGAGGACGAGGAGGAAGAGGAGGATGAATGGAGAGAACGACTCCCCAGCAAGTCCAGGCAGGACAGAGACGACATGAAAGGCATGCAGTACTGGAGCCACAGGGACTCGGGCAGGGACAGGAGCGGGGAAGACAGAGGGGGGCCCGGGCCACTGGGGGGTGCCGGCCTGGGGGTTCATAGTGCCGAGGCGGAACAAAAGAGGATGAGGATGAAGAATGCTGTCCGAAGTGCGTTTTTCCTGGTGCCTCTGGTCAGCGCTGCGATGCTCGTGCTTCTGTGTGCATTTCTGATTCCGTGCCAGAAGGACAAGAGGCCTCAATGGGAGATAGCACTGGGAGATGCAGGAGGTAAAGAGAATAATGTCAAAGTTTGATACCATTTCATTACATCTTCAGTGACAAAATGACTGAAGAGTTTCAGGTTCTCTGATACTGATCCACATGCAGTATAACACCACTTATAATGCTCTCTTTATAAAGACTTACTTAGGAGTCTTTGTGGCTAGACAAGGCTGGCTCACCCATTAATTAGTCAGCTGTAATTATACAGGATTGTGAGCTTCACTCTACCTACCACATGATCTGTTTCATCATGCATTATGAAAGCATTGGTAATAAACATGGACGACTCAACTCAACTTTGTTGTGGGTTCTCTGTCTAGGTGTCACTCCGCCAGCGCTGGCGTTGTGGGATGTTGACGGTGATTCAGTGGAAGATGTGTTTCTGGGTGTTACTGAATTGACCAATGACACGCATCCCACACAAGGGAACAAAAGTAAGTGAGGGATTCTTTCCTCGCCCTCCACTTTAAAGGGATGGATCAGGAGTTTTGAAGTGGGGTTGTATGAGGTACTTATCCATAGTCAGTGTATTACCTACAGTAGATGACGGTCAGCACGCCAACAGTATGGAGAAACAGACAGGAGTTACTGCACAAAAGACCAGAAACTCCTGTGTTCTGCAAGATAACATTACAGTTTTTTTTAAAGGAGCCTGGTTGCTTTGGCGAGAGCAAAGATAACGGTTTCTGTTCCCCGTCGGAAACATAGACTGTATAGCTGTCTTACGACAAGATAAACCAGTGAAAATATTATAAATATAGAGACTGATATAGATTCTTTTAGGTGGGCCTTTCTTTTAGGTGGCTAAAATATGTTTCGCTGCCTGCCCCGTCCACAGCAGTATATTGCTTTCCTTCCGTGCGGTAACTCCTGTCTGCTTCTCCAAGCTGGAGGCGTGCTGACCGTCATCTACTGTAGGTAATACACTGAATATGAATAAGTACCTCATACAACCCCACTTCAAAACACCCAAACTATCCCTTTAATCCTCTGTGTGTTTTCCTGGTTTATTGATTGATGATGTTCTTTCTTCCACCCAGTTTACAGTGCGGTGGCCCTATCTGCGGTCAACGGTCAGGTGCTGTGGAGTAAAGTCATGCGGGAGCCTGTGATGTACATCCAGTGTGGTCTGCAGTACAGCACCCAGCCCTCACCTGTGGTCCTCCTCATCAGCAAATCCATAATCACGGCAGTCAACGGCACCTCAGGTTAGGGTCCGTTTCATGTGTAGATCACAGGACTTAGTAATTAGTAACCTTTTTGTATTTGTTCTTATATTGTCTTAGTCTGTTATTCTGAAGCTTGTGTTCATATGCAAAAAAATGGATGTTTGAGCTAAATTCCTCTCAGCCTCCAGCTCCCCAACCAGACAAACAAAGGTAAGTCGATAAGAGCAATACCCCCCTGTGGTATTCAAACCTTTTATTCAAACAGGGTCAAAGAGGTTTCCTTTCATTCCACAGGGAAAAACTTGTGGCCGGCCGGGCATGGGATTCAGAACATTGAATCCCAGGCGGTGTTACTCCCAGACCTCCAGGGGGACTCGGTCCCAGATCTGCTCATAGCCACCCTGCCTGCAGACCCGGTATGGCTATGACAAGCCGCCTCCCTCTTCATGTGATCATGTTTCCACACCTTTGTATTCAGACACTACATATCTTTTTTCTGCTGTACTCATTTTCAGGCTGTGGATCTCTTCCTGACGTTGATCTCCGGGCAGACGGGGGCGTCGATCGGAAGTCCCGTGCCTTTCAACATCACCGGACAAGGAAAGCTGATCGGTCCTTTGCTGCATGAGACACAGCAAGGGGCTTACTACATCCTCTTTGGACTAGGTAAAGGAATCAACCAGCAATACAAAGATCAACAGTCACCACGTGTGTGTGTGTTCAGGCTGTTGGCATTAGTTTAGGCTGTTGTTAGCATTCCGAGGTAACTCATTCAGTTCATTTATATTCCATTATTTTAACTGCAGGTGTACAAGACTTTGTGTCAATGTCTTTTTTCCTCAGGTAATGTAGAGGCCATCTCTCTGGGCGATATCTACATTCGCGCCACTGGCAAAATGCCCATAACTCAGACACTTAAAAAGAAGGATCCAGTGTGGGAGAAACTCAAGAAAACCAACTCCTCCTCCTTCATGCAGATTTACAGGTACATCTCAGTGACTGGCACATAGCTCCCACTTGTAAATCCTAATTGAAAGTGGAATGTTTTTTTGATGTATGCACTTTAATTCAATTAATTTTATTTTATTCATTTATTTGGGGGGGTGGGGGGGGGGTTCTTATTATTAGTAGTAATAATTGTATTATTTTTATTTTATTTATTTATTTTTCTATTAATGTCTTGAATTACACAATTTACATTGTTAATAATTTCCATCTTTAAAACCATTACATTAAATTAATAATTAGTTAGTTAATATTTGTCACAAAATAGTATGTACTTTAAAATGTAAACTGTTTGTATTGCAGTATTCTTCATTGTCTTAAGTCACATTATTACATTGTGACAATATTTGTTGCCAGACAATTTTTTTAACACGTTATTTGATGACTTACTGGGGAAACATGGTGTTCAGTTTCCTGGGTTGGATACGCAGTAAAAATCAATGACTGGTTTACTGCTGGTTTATTAGACAGTTTGCGACTGATATATAAGTCCAAATCACACCTGTGTTATCGTCTCTCTAGAGGAGCTGAGCAAGTGCAGTTCCTGCTCCCTCTTGTGACCGGTTTTGGCAACAACCACAACAGCCTGGACACCGTTTCTAACCTCAACTCCACCAAGAGTGACTGGGTGCTGGTGTATGGCGTCAGCACCCAGTCACTGGTGTATGGCTACAGCAAACTGTCAGTGCTCCGACAGAAGGACATACGTAAAGAATGGACCTTCAACTCAGCTCTCATTTGCAGGTAAAGCCTGCTGCAGGTCACTGTGTCACTACTGACTGTGTTACCATTACATTTCTGTTACTGCCAACAATACCACTATCATGAGGAGACAAAAATAGCGTAAACTGAGGTTATCGAATTTCCACCATAAATCCCAACATGACAACACCGTTCAAGCTTTTTTTGAACTACCGAAAAGAATTGTGTGCATTTTCTCTAAAATATTTCTTGGCCTGTCGCAGCCAACCGGCCCCAGGACACTTCAACGATGACGGAATCCTTGATCTTTTCATTCAGCATTCAGCAAATGGCACCATGAAGGTAAAACAAACAGTCCTTTCACACATCAAGGCTCAAGTTAACGCAAGGGCTGACAGGCTGTGGGTTAAACTGATAATTTTTTTTGGTTTGGAAATATTGGTCCTCATGCAAGAACCACTCGTACAGACAGATTTGTTCTTAAGTGGGCCATATGAGTTATATAGGAGACCTTGTCGCATATCTTGTATTTTGAATTTTCTCTTAGGTACGAACACAATTTACGAGTGGTCCAGACCTGTCGTAGGAGTCATGTGCAATTAGTCTGCTGTTATCCAAACCTAGTTTTTCACTAATGGATTGTATATTTCATTACTTTGAAGTAGGGCTGTCCCGAATGCCATTTGTTGGGCTTCGGGACAGTGCCGCTACCACACTACTGTACACACACGCACCTCTACACATAAACAAACAGCGATATCTGTCTGAGAATAATGAATAATAATTCTTGTCGAATATGAATAATGAATAATGTTGTGGGATTATTCCTTATTTCATGGGCTATTTGGGGATTTATACATTATTATTACATACTTATATATGTATGTATATAAAAATAACAAAAAACAAAGCATTCGAATACTGATTTGGAGGTCAATTACCATGGCAACGGTAGAAGCTTCGAAGCATTCAGGTCAGCCCTACTTTGAAGTGATTTTGAGTTTGAAAATCCATGGTAAATTACACTTCATAATTATGTTGACATTCTCCTCTTTGACTCTGCATTTCGAATTATAATACAATTTGAAATGTAATTTATATTGGCCATTGATGCTATTATATAACACTACAATATCAATATGAATTGAAGGTTCATTTGTCACTGTATATAATAACGACAACGGGAAGTGTAACCAGACGCGTCACAGCTGACTTCTTTTGGATGCGCGTCAGGCTCTTGGAAGAGAGCGTGTCTTTAGACAGCGTGCTGATATATTGGCAGAGACAGATGAATGGGGCAGGACATGCAGCCTTATGTGGTATAATTGAGGCATTCATTATGCTAATTCACAATTCTCATGAATGCACTCATTTACGCACAGGTGGCATTCATCGTGTTTATGCAGGTCATTTACACAGTTATCTGAAGTCAGGAGCGCTTTGCTGAGTCTGATGTGGCACACTCGTACGAGCCCACGATACGGAAAAAAAATTAGAGAAAGTTAAGACAAGAATACGAAAATGTTCTTGCATGAGGCCCATTGAGTTGACAGAAAAAATAAGGTTTAGAGTCTTGAGGATATATCTCTAACTGACCTCTAAGTTTGCTCTAACTGTACCGGTTATCTCCTCTTCCCTCTTTCAGGCGCTGGTTGTTGACGGGGCCAACGGGCATCTACTCTGGTCAGCAGAGTTTGTGTGTCCTCATCTTGTTTTGGAAACTTCAGCAATCTCCACCTCAACTGGTCAATCAGCTTTCCTCTTCTGGGCCAGCGATCCAATCAAAGCACAGAGGAATGCCACCAAGACAACCGTGAGTCTGCTTTTAGAGAAGAAGATGATTATTGAGGCAAAGTGGTGTGTAAATAGAAAAAAGAAAAAAAGAAACAGAAAGAGCCTGCTGTGTATGAATCGTGCAAAACGTATTGTCTTTGAGTCTGACCTTGAAATACTCAACTGTCCACGCTGGATGTGTAGGTGGCACCTGGCGTCGTAGCGGAGCCGCTCATCAGAAAGCTCTTCCTGTTGCACCCTGCATATCCCACAATCCTGCTGGAGCTCACCAGCACCACAGACACCGCAGTCACCTCCGCAGGTGAGAGTTCAAATCTACTTCCGAACAATATCTGCTTTAAAGAGGACCTATTATGCTTTTGTGATTTTTTTCCCTTTCGTTTAGTGTGTTACTGTATATAGTTTTTTTTGTGCATGTAAAAGTCTGTAAAAAACTGCTGAAATGCCTTGCTTTGAAGAAGTTCTGCCTTTTTTTCCGTAACGTGGTGATGTCACCAAGTAACACTAGTCTAGGCAAGTACTAAACCTGACCAATCAGAGCAGACTGGGCTGCAGCACAGCCGGTATGAGAAAAATTAGAAAAAAAACTTTAAACATGTTCTAGTAGAACCCCCAAATACAAGTATGAACCTTAAAATAAGCATAATACAGTAGGTCCTCTTTAATGCCTAGATTTCATATCATAACCTTTAATCATTCACTATCCAAAGTCACGTTACCAAGTGTTCTTGAAAAGTATTTCAGTAGTAGATGAGAAAAAGATGGCAATATTGTAAATACACGTTTAAGTCATACAAATGTTCTACCTCCTATTTTGTCTTACTTTGTGTCTAACAGTGAGCTACCAGGAACGTCAGAAAGACGCCTCCTACATCACCGTATCCTCCCGACCTACACCCGACTCAAAGCCCGGCGCTCAGATAGTGAAGAGCATGAGCCTCAGAGCCGCCATCACCAAAGGTCAAATAGTCCGACTAGAGGAAAGCAGCAAGCCCGGGGGAGCCGTTAAACCCGGCGCGTTTGAGGTCAACAAGTTCTTCAGGGGGTTGTCCTTTAAACACCAGGTGAGAAAGACGCAAGTGTGAGATTATTTGAGATTTGTTGGTCCGTTTGATTGATTACACTCGATGATAAATCTCGCTTAACTGTGTTGCTTTGTTTAGTGATGAGCCCTGCGTCACAGGGGAGCAACTAAAAGGACTCACGTAAGGATGAAAGGGACACAAGTCTGGTGGATAGCTGCACTAAGGAGACATTGAGAATTCATTTGGAGGTGTATATACATTTTGTTTGGTTCACTGAGTATGAATTTCTGTTACTTGACATTTATTTTCTGTAAAAACATCATTTGTAGGTAGGTTTTGTTTGTATTACTTTTGGTTTTTATTATGTTTGTGAAAATGAACATGCTTATTTAAATTATTTAACTTGGGGAATCTTTGAATATTTCATTGAATGTTTACGATTGTTTGGACTTGATTGCGAGAAAGGTAACTTTATACTGTAGTTTATTACGGACAGTGAAGCATAATAATCCTGATGAAAGAACATGTAAATGTGTTTACAGTATGCAGCACTCATAACTCCTCCGAAGCCAGTATATTCATGTTGTCATAAAGCCACTGATAGTGTTCTTTCCGCTCATCACCAAGCTAACAGTACATGGAGTCTGTAAATATTTAATGCTGTACAGTATTTATTGAATTACTTTTACGTTTAGATTTTTTCTTGTTTTATTTGTTGATTTATGTTGTTGAATATTTTACGGTTATATAATCATATAACTTATTGATTTTTTTCTCAGAATATGTGGCTGCTAAAAGGTTATGGCAATTTAAATGTACGCTGCAACTTCGCAATATCACCAGTTAAAGTGTGAAAATGAATTCTTACTGCATCATGTGTCCTTTATTTCACCGTCTCAAGTTTGTGTATTCAGTGAAATTGTGCAGACGACCGGCTAATAAGAATTATTATTAGAAAAAAGAGAGCGGTGTGGTGTTACAGTAGCGCAGGGTGGCGTTATTACAGCTCCGCAACCAAAATGATCTGTTGTTTTCCGGAATGCTACCACATCAAACGCTACAACGGATGCATCAGGTGTCACTGGCTCGGACTGTGGGCTTTCACTGTGAATTGTGGAAAAGCACGCACACTAACTGTTGGATGGATGTGCATGTACTGTTCATTGATGGGGACAGAGAGGTCAACCAGGCAAAACAATATACTGATGCTGCATTTGAAACACTTGATCTCCTATGTCAGGAAAAACACAGTTAATGATATGCCAAATTAGTATGATTACCAGCACCTTCCAAGTTTGGAAACTTTTTTTTTCCCTTCACACGTCATGTTGTTTTGTCACTACAACTGGAACGACTCTGTGGGTCTTCCTGGACTTCCTCTGCAGTGTTTTCAAGTCACCTCTGTCTGCACTGAATTCAGGGTTTTTGTTATCGACACTGAGATAGGGCGGTCCCAGGCTGAGTATGGCAATCCATTGTAACATTCAATCGAACCACACTCCTATCTGTAATTACATTTTAGATATCCATAATAGCATTTCTCAAAGTTAAAAATGTATTCTCACTAGTCAGAATGGTAATTAAAGATATCCACAATAACATTTTTACGAGTAGAAAGTGTATTTCTATATTATGATATCTATATGTATTATATCAAATATATAATATAATAATAATATGTAATATGTATATATTAAGATATCTACATCTATGATTTTGGCATATTATCTTTTAGGATATCCAGAGCACATACCCACAATACATTTTTGGATATCTGCAATTGCATTGTTTCTAGTTATATTTCTAATTGTAGATTTCTGAAAAATTGACTGCAGTTTTACCAGTTACAATGCCAATAGGCCCCTTTTCATAGCAGCCATTCTGACATGTCATTGCAAGGTAAACACAGCTGGAATTAATAACATTAATTATGGCCCTGTTCCATTTAGGTGGGCCAGGACCCTGGTAATGTGGTGCCTTCAAATGTTTATCGTGTTTACGAGATGGGAAGTCGTGTACACAATATGCGTGGCGTTCAAGTGGTTAAGTCGTGAAGAACACTGCTGCTAAGCAACGGCAATAATAACGTTACTGTCGGAGTCTAGAAGCCACAGAGGCTAACAATTGAGCAAGCGGGTAACATAATGCAGTAAATGCAAAGGCATAATGACGGAGGAAAAAGATGAGGCCGTTCAAATATCAACATTTTCGTCAGAAATATTATAAAATTACCTAGAAAACTATATACGACTAAAATTACAATATATTAACTTATTATGCACTGAAAAATTAACTTCCACGGCCTCCGACATTTCACACAACGCCAACAAACACGTCAAAAGTCTTGAACTCTGAGCTTTCAGAAACTTTCCACTTACGAGGTCATGAATACGACATGAGGGGGGCGTTTATATGAGCCCAACTCATAAACACAGTAAACACGACCCCATTTGAAGGCACCATTGGCTCACTGGAATGGCTGTGACACTAAATAGAATGGAACCATAATTAATTGTATCAATTACATCTGTGTTTATCCTGCAACTACATGTCAAAATAGCTGCTGTGAAAAGGGCCAATAATGACATTTTTACCAGTCAGTCGCAATGTATTTTGGATATTCAAAATTACATTATAGATATCTGGAATGTTTTTCCATTTTGGATATTTTAAATTAAAAATTATGACTAGTAACATTTGGAATGTAGATATCTGAAATGGGAGTTTTTCCTAGTAAGAATTCTACTGCAGCTCAATACACATGACCGGCAAAAGTGACATCATTTTGCCTAGGAAGAATGACGTAGTGGATATCTGAAACTGTAATTGTGGATAGGAATTGAATTACGGATATCTGAAATACATATCCAGTCTAGCTATTAAATGTTAAAACGGCTTGCGTATCATACTGTAATTACATGCACTACTAAAGTCTTAATAAAAGGGGATAACAATTGTAAACTGCAGCACATGCTCAGTGGACTTTGGTGCAAGTTGGTGGTGTTTGATCGCACAATAAGCCTCTCTCTCACTATGATGAGAACATAAGGCTGGCATAAACACTAATTTCAATGAACCACCAATCAAAGAATAATCTTACTAGAAAAGTGAATAAATCACAACACACATACACTTCCAGGTTCATAAAATACTGCACCAATCTTCCATACAATCTTAAAGGGACAGTTCATCCAAAACTCAATAAATCATATTTTTAATAGGAGTGCGGTCTATTTATCCGAATAGTTTTAGTTTGTCAACAGCAGCATCTCTTTTAAATAGAATCACACTGCTACTCACAATGACCAAAAGACGTTGTTGTGAACAGCTTCAATATGAGCTACCAGTCTTTTCTATTCAGGTATGTCCACCTGTCTGATCACCTTGCAGAATAAGAAGGAACTGGGTCTGTAGATCAAGTTTTAGTGTGTGTTTTAGTTGAACTACACCTTTAAGATAACCCCAATAAAACAGCTGAATAAAAGACACAACCGTGGGTATGTGAGTGTTAAGTGTGTATTTACAGTAAAGGGGAACATCTGTCACACTGGATACAAGCAAAGAGGGGTCAGAGGTCAGCAGACAGCCACACAGTTCATGGGTCATGTCCCACGTAGAATTTGGACAGGAAGTCTGTGCCGCGAGGCTCCTGAGTCTCGTGAAAATAGCGCATTACGTGGGTCTTCTGCTTCCAGACGTGGATCGTTTCCTGGAGTTCCATTTTCCCCTGCGGATTAAATAACGAACACATGGAAAATGTTTCAACACATCCTGGAAGACACAGTAAGTAATAGTCTACATTTTCATTCATTCAACTGTGATGGGATTTTGGATCCAACAACACTGAGATGAGGTACTGGGCAGCCTAGGAAACAGCCTAAAAAAAGCAGACTCCAAGAACAAAATTACTAGTTGCTTCAATTAGGAAATTAAAATGATTATGGTTGATGCAGTTTACAGATCAGCGGCGGGCTGTTTTTACCTTAATGACTAACATGTCGATCACACGGGGGTCAGTGACGTGCTTGTTTTTGTCGAACATCTCCCTCACTTTGTCTCTTCCCTGACGCACTTGGATGTCCAGCTGAAACACTGCCACTATAGAGAAAGAAATACAAACAAAGTCACTCTGTTTCCAAAAAATAAACTTCACCCAGAAACTCATTTTTTAAATCATTGTTATTTAATTATGTTATTCTTTATATTTCTTATAACTAGGGCTGTGTATTGAGAAAAAATTCTGGCGATACAAAACACATCATGATACAGGGGTTACGATTCAATATATTGCAATACAGTTAGCATAAAATCTATAGTGATTTTGAGAATCAATACAGTATCACAAAATGTAATCTGGCAATACTTTATATTTTCGATATTTTCTTACACCCCTGTTAGGCACTATGCACAGACGCTTAGGTGTGGATGTTAGTTATGTTTTATTCAGAAAAAGAAGAAAGATTTATTGGGTAACCAGGCGTTTGGTACAGTAGAGAGCAAGGCCAGTCCCACGCTCAGACTTTAGGGTATCGGTGTCACTGCAATATCTTTTCGCGTTCATAACAAGGGTCTTTAAAAAATGTACAAGTTCATCATTAATATCCAAGGTGGATGGAGGGAGTTTCAATCATAATCATTATATATTGAGAATCTGAAAATACAAGTACAAATCTCCTGCCTTATCTTGAGGTATTATGGGACCGACAATGTGGAGTGCACAGCATCCAACCTGTCAGCACAATATAAACCAGTTTGTGCCTCATGTATTAACTGGAACTAAATGTAAACAGACTCTACATAAGATGGTAGGACCCTTAAAAGAGGAAAATTTACACATTTCATAACAATTCACATTAACAAGTTGACTGACTGTGCTAGAAGGTGATTTCAAATATCTGTGCACCATAATCTAAAATAGGATGGTCCATCTTAAAGTAGGAACCCACAGAACACCTGGTTAGAATGGAGGAGTGCACTATTTAGCTAGTTAAAACCA